>NC_083566.1:5439062-5742092 GCF_019925205.1 Metopolophium dirhodum
TGATACAACTAAATTGCTTTCAGTGTTTTCATAAGTGTACGCTAAGTACGCCCCTCTGCCTATTCCCCAGTTTTTTTTTGTACTTATTATACTTATATCAAAATCAGCAAGCAATGGAGAAATAATGGAGAGTCGATGCTTTCAAAAAGTTAAACAATAGAACCACCGTGTAATTTAGGTTTGGTTTTTTAAAAGTCCGTTCTTAACAGTTTACAGTTTTAGTTATTCGCCGGCACAATAGTTGGAAGGTAAGGGTAAAGTTAAAAGGACGGACTTATAAAATATAAATGTACAAAAAAAAAATAATAGTAATAATAATATGAGAGGAATAAAAAGCGTTTTTGTAACAGAGAATAAGAAGGGGAGGTATTGCGTTGATGATGGCGGTACATAAAACACTAATGAAAACCTCAGTAAAGGATAAAGCGAGTTATTTTGATGAAATAATTTTTCTTTTGTACACATTTTCAACCATTAAACCGTTGCAAAAATATATTTATGCACAACCCTATTGTTCAGGACGCTAGCAAAATAACCAAGTAAATGAATAAAAATATACATTTTTTTTATTTATGTAATTTATGTTATACCTACTTGAATTAAACTTAACATTTGTATTACCTACCTAAAAATACACAATACGTGGTATTATATATTTTTATAATCTATCTCGTTCTTGTTGAAAATAAAAATCAGTATTTTAATAATAAGACGACATTTTATATTTTTATTAGTGTCGTTTAAAATTGTATTAACTTTGCGTGCGACGTACTAAGTTTTAAGTAAAAATAAGTTATATTTTCAACAATGTTTGTATTGTTTATTTTTCCTTAAAATATTTGGTGTACATTATCCAATTAATAACAAGTTGATTGATGGTCGCAAAATGATAACTGAATTTGTTTCAAAAACTAAAAAGTTTACTATTAAAGGTTTACTAACTACGAAATCATATTCACATATTTTTATAGTTCATGCTACAAAAATGCTGATAATAGGCAGTGACTTAGTTATATAGGCATAGGCGTAGTTAGGGGGGGGGGGCTTGGGGGGGGGGGCTTAGACCCCCCAGTTGGAATAATAGCCCCCCCAAAAAACTTAAAACTTAAGGCCACCTATATTTAAAAAATATTCAAATAAATAATTTTTTCGATATTTAAATATTGAATTACTTATTTATTTTTATTTATTTAGTTTATAAAGAAAGTTTTTAATAGGTATCTTGGAATCAATATATGTCCATTTTTCTTCGCCTTCCAATAACAAAAAGTTACAAGAAATGCAAAATCATTTAAATATTAAGCCATGCACTCTTTCACAAATAAGTGACACAAGATGGATTTGTCGCTACAAAAACTGCAAAGCAGTGATAGACAACTACAAGTCAATTGTTAAGATTTTAAAACAAGAGGTCAAAGATAACAATGATAGGGATATTTCAAGAGCAATTGGTTTGTGAACAATCATTTTGTATACATATCAATGTAGTATGGTATATTGGTATATGAGAACCAAATAATTTTTTTTTTTAGGCATTCTTTCATGTGTTCAAAAATCCTCATTTATTATACATATACATTTTATAGAATATGTTTTAAATATAATTAGTATTCTAAGTAGCCAGTTACAAAGTAAAGGAGAGACACTTGGTAAATCAGCTGTTTTAATAAAATCTGTGATAAAAACTCTTGAAGACAGTAGAAGCTCTGAAATATACACTAACATTTGGGAAAATATAGTTAAATTTTGCGAAGAACATAACATAGAGTTTAAAGTTCCTGTTGAGAGTAATACACATTTTTATTTTAAATGATTTTAATTTGATTGATTAATTTTATTATTTTTTCATTATTAGTGTCTAATAAACGGAAAAGATTTGAGCCTGCGTCTTTAAGAAATTTTGTTGTAACAACGACAACTGGTGCTGAAAATGATGATTCTCAAAGTAAAACTAATATTAAGGATTATTGGAAAACTCACGCTTATTATTATATAATAATAGATGATGTTGTGAGTAATATGAAAACCAGATTTTCATCAGAAAGTTTACAGTTGGCAGTGGCTATTGATTACTTTTTTGATCTTGACTATGAAAAGAGCTTATTTTTTATTCAACAATATAAAGTGAGTAAAAAATTTAATTTACATTAGCTATTTTTTTATTTCAATTGCTTTAAATTTGACGATTTCAATTACTTATAACTTAATAAAAATATTAATTGTTTATAATTTTTAAGAATAATGTGTCATAATTATTATTTTAGGATTTACTGAAGGTTGATTTAGCATCGCTTAAAGCGGAATTAATGGTAGCTAAAAACTGCCTGGAAAAATACGAGGGTTCAGAAACTAGAAACCAAATAAGTTCATTTCAAAAATGTATTACAGTTGAAACATTTCCGAATCTATACAAACTTCTGAACTTGGCTTTAAGTATACCAATTTCTTCAGCATCTTGTGAACGGTCTTTTTCGACTATGAGAAGAATCAGTACTTATATACGCTCTACCATGAATCATGATCGTTTTTCCTCTTTAGCTATTATTAATATTGAAAGAGATGTATCGAATAATATAAATGCTGAAGATATTTTAGAGATATATTCTAAAGAAAATAGACGGTTAATGTTATAACAGTAAAAAAAAAAAAAAAATAGAATATTTTAATAAAACCTTTGATTGTCACACGTTATTTGTATTTTTTATGTAAATTTGCAGATGTACCGGTTGGGGGGGGGGGGTTGCTAAATCCTTTCCCTGGAAGGGCTAAAGCCCCCCCAAAAAAATTGACCACCCTACGCCTATGTATATAGGCACTCGTTTCTCTTCTCCCACCCCGAATCAGGATAGTGGTACAAGTAGAAAAGTGTTTGGGGAATGTGGGGTGGGGTGTTCAGCACTCCCAGGTTAGACGGGAGATGTCGTTTTCTCACACTGTTAATTTTCCTCCAATCAAAAGAGATGTACTTTCCATTTTCCTCCGTACATTTTTGTTGGATTAAATTTTGTCTATTTTTTCCAGATATTAAAATTGTTTAGTACCTAAATCTTATAATATATATATATATAAGTAATAACATTATACATGAAATGTTGGTTATATTTAAGCCTGCACCGACGAGATTAACTATTTTGAAGTGGGTATATACTGCAGTCTAATACTATGGCATTGTATTATAAATAGTCAATAATCTGTGGATTCCATACTCCATCTGGTAACTTACTATGATTGAGCTTATAATTAAGCGTTACACCGTAATAAGGTTTATAGTATTTAAATCAAATTAATTTCTTATAACTTATAAGTATAAATAAGCTAAATTAAAAATCAAGTTTTTAAGATAGCTGTTGATTAGTCATTTTAAATAATAAAACTTTAACATATTGAATAGAACAATACATTTATTTCATATTTCTATTATCCGAGTTACATCCATGTAACTATGTATACAACATTAAATTAACTGCTAATATTTATTTCCATTAAGCAAGATATTCATTTATTGGTATAATAACAAAATAATAAAATACTATATAGGCTCACATATTTTATGTTTAGTGAAGTTATATAGCGTAGTTAAAGTACGACATGTTGGCATCAACTATTTGGTTTGTATTATTTTATTAATAAAACATTTTAATAAGTTATTATAGTATTATAAATTAGGTATCCTAAAATGTATATAAATAACATTCAAATTTCAAACGTTTTTTATACGACTCGATATTGTTTTATGCAACCTGCATCTCAATTTACAACATTTCTCCACATGCATTTTTTCTATACTGATATGGTTGATATTATTTTTAGGCTACAAGACAACGCACGCGTATCTACAAACAATTCTAAGGTTCCGTCTCATAAATTATATTTTAATATATTATTATTGTGTTATGTACTCGGTTGGTTAAACAAACGATAAACAATATTGTTGTTCTTTTAGATTGCATGATATAATATATTGTACATACATTATTTTTACGGAACGGAAGAAACACAGAAGCACATTATATTATATAATAATATATTGCTACGGTGCCGTTTATGCGCTTCGGTTATTCAAGCGAAAAGTCGAGTACGCGAAGGGTAAAAAATACGCTCATTGAGTGAAATACCTGTCCCGATCAGGTGTACCCGCGCATAGTATACAAAGCGTATACTCTAAACGTAAACTGTGTATGTAGGTTAGGTATATAATATAAAATACTTTACGTCGTAGATGTATCGTTCTCGATGTAAATAAACGGAAAAAAATAGTACAGAAAAAAAAGGCACTTGTGATTTTTTATCGTCGAATCAGACGTCAGGACATCATCACATATTATTATGTTTGCATTACCTGAAATATCAAGCTATTCAGACTCCGCCGAAACAAGACGTCAGCCGTTTTCTTTGTTTTTTTTTCCTCTTTATGTGATGTAATTTCTGTTTTTAGAAATACGTATAATACGATAAAACGTCGTTGCGGGGCAGTTGATCAAAGAAATAAACACTGCAAATGAAACAAAGAAAGACTAAAGTAAAATATGTAGGTATATTACTATATAGGCAATACAAATTAACAATTTATTAAATTATAATAGTACATTCTGTGAATAAAACTATTAAATAATGTTTTATGTTGATAAAAATGTACGATTTTTTTTTAGACCATTTAAACTCGAAACTGCTTTTGTATTAAAAACAAGGAAACAATAAAAAGTTGTCTATGCTTTTTTTATTATTCAAATACAATAAAAAAATGTTTGGTTTTTTAAATTACATCATCGGTATTTGTTATAAAGTACAATTTTTTTATCCGCTAGTACTGAACAACTAATACAAATGAACAAGAAACCTCAAGCGTTTCAGCTTCATCCACATATATAGTTATATAGTTATACTTAATTTTAAATCTAAAATGTTTATTTGTGTGTATATTCTAGTATAAAACAATAATATTTTAGAGGACTTCTAAGCGGAGGGGCTTGACACTAGACCCCCTCCCCTCAAATTCACATTAGATTCTAGACTATAGTTTAAAGTTATCTATTCGAGCATTTTGCGTTCTTAGCGTGTTATTTATATAGTTTTTCACAAACGTTCCATTATATAGTAAAAACTAAAAACAGAATTTTGTTAGCCAAACGTATACGTATAATATTAGTTCTTCAAATCTCCCCGATTACAAGAATCTTTTGGCTTTCTAATATCTTTATTAATACCACGCAATGTGGTAGATCGATTTTTCTCGGTAACTATACCTATAGTTTGATTTCGATATTAATTAATATAATTATAATTGTATGTGCAATAATGATTACAAAATGTATAAGATATTGTATATATATACCGGATGATTATATCTTATTATTCAACACTCGTTATTTCAAAATGTATAAATGTTTTTGAAAAAACCATTTTTACACGGTTTCTAGCCGTTAAAAAACATTTTAAAATATAATTTTTCAATAAAACCATTGTTTTGTAACAACTTAAAACCATGTAAAAAATAAAATACTTGTTAAAAGTTACGACTTTAAAATACTTTTTCAATAATGATAGTGTCTTACGTTAACCCGGTATATCGTTTGTTGTGTAAGTATATTATATACTTGTGACGGAGTCGTGAAGATGACAGGCTATTGTAATTTAAACTAAAACGATAACTATATTATTATGTATTGTAGCGAGAAGCGCTGCTGCAGTATTACTTCGTATTGGTATAATATTATATATTTATACGAATCCCATTACGGTCGTTGCGAGTATACAAATGTGGGGTAGGTAACTATATATAGGGTTGCTAGTTACCAGAGTAACCGCTGCGGGGGGCGGTATGTGTTTGTGTGTGTATACCATATATACCACATATATATTAGTTCACACTGCAGACGGAGTTTATCGCACCTAAGAGGCGGTATAAAAGGAATCGGTGACGGCGGCGGGGGCGGCAGAGCCACGCGTATAGACGGGCGCGCACAAATGCGACGTTTTTCACACGGACACTCACACCCACATAATACGAACGTACCTATATAACGTATGTGTTATAGCACGCAGTCTCGTCGCATACACGAATCACATCGCACAGCTGCGGTCAGATTCCACAGGCCGTCACGTCGAACTTACACGGAAATACACTCTTGACGGCGGCGCGCGAGCTCGGTGCCCCTGCAAATGCCGTCGCCTCGGTGACGGGGTATGCGCGTATATAGTGTGTAACACTATAAAAGCGTTAAACTTTGGAGTTGCTAAATACGGGTATGAAGTGTGTGTGTGTGTGTGTGTGTGTTTTCAAGTGTATATACATGCAGAGAGAGAGAGAGAGAGAGAGCGACAGAGAGATGGCAAATATTATAATATGCGTGTGGATTGCAAGACGTCTTAGAAAAATAAAAAAATAACAATCTTAAAACATCTTTTAGATAGTAGATACCTATAATATGCATACGAGCAGTTATGTATTTATAAATAAAATATAGGTAAATAAGACTTTACCTTTAATATATATGTAACTAGCTGTCCCTCCCGGCGTTGCCCGGGCAAAAGTTACCTCAGGTGAAATAGTTGGAAATAGCCAATAATATAACTTATGTATATAAGTTCAAGGACTCAAAAATACATTAATTGTATATATATTATAGCTGATCCCGTTCACCGCGTGTTGCTCGTTAAAATATGTACCATATCTATAGGATTCAAACTTTGTTTAATTCGTTTATTTAATATTCGGTGTATGATGTTCAAAACTTAAAAATTTTCATCGATCATCTTGAATATATAATAACTCGAGAGACACGCTTGTATGTATTGTATGCGTGAGACATATAGTATGTTTTCAGGTAGGCAATCTACCTATACGGTGGATTGCAGACTCCTCGAAGTGCGTACGTAATTACGAATGTTTTATTAACAAGTTGATATTACGATGTGCATTTGTCGACAAAATTGTCTTGGGAATACCGTTTTTACTCAGCTATACATAGCTACAGGTCTAAAATTATATTCATTATTCAATCATGACCAATAGCGCAACATTACAATAAACAAAAATATATTATTATTTAGTTTCTGTTCTTACTGGACAAATGGCACCTACATCCAAATTTCCTACTTTTCCGGTGGATTTTCTTAAAATTATCTCACTTAAGAGTTAAGAACCTTCTCCTGACAATATTACGAACACAACAAAAAAAGAATCAGCCAAATCGGTGCAGCCGTTTACGTGTGATGGAGCGTCCAAGGTAAATTTACATATAGAGATTAATTTATCATAAGTAAATGCCGACATTTCACGGCGACGCCATGGAACACGTGATTCAACTAAATTTTCGTCAATAGGAAAATCGTGAATATTGTTAATAATATCAATAATAATATCGACTATATCACTATCATTAAATGCAAAGTTGTTATAAATATTGTCATCATTAATACTACTAACACTATTGATAATAGATATATTATTTATGTTATCATCATTATTGTTATTAATATTGCAGATATCTGGCGAGCCATTGTTATTTTGACTTAATCTGAGTAAATGTTGACGTTTTATTCTATTCGATGAACGATCTAAATTAATTTTCCTTTTCATTGTGATAAATGGATCGAATTAGTAGTGATTGTGGAAACCCAGAATGCTTGCCATGTTGCCAAGTCTACGTAACAGGCCATTAGTTATAATAATTGATAACTCCTTTGTTTATTAAGTTAGAGAATTGATCAAATGCCACAAGCCTTCTCCGCAATGAGCTCTTAATTTAAAAAAAAAATCATAACGATGGGTTCAGTAGTTTCCGAGAACATAGGCCTCAAAGGTTTTCATTTAAATATTTATATATAAAGATATATGAGCGCGGTGACTTCTATTCTAACATACTCTTACTTAGACTAGTCCCAAAATATATGTTTGTACAATTTGGTTTATAATAATTTATATCCAATCATAATAACTATTTTATTATCATTTATCTTTATTCATTAACCACTTAGCAAAGATAACCCTAACATAGGTATACATATAAACAAAAAAATATTTGATTTTCGAGAGACGAAACAAAATGCATGCGTGTGAACGTCCTATATGGGTTGAACAAATCTATAAACTCTTCCAGAGTCTCGAGGAATCTATTGATATCACTTTTATTTAAAAC
Source organism: Metopolophium dirhodum (assembly GCF_019925205.1). Classification (NCBI taxonomy): domain Eukaryota; kingdom Metazoa; phylum Arthropoda; class Insecta; order Hemiptera; family Aphididae; genus Metopolophium; species Metopolophium dirhodum. Next base: position 5,447,201 of record NC_083566.1, read on the forward strand.
GGTCGAGTAGTTTTTGAATCTTTAGAGAACAAAAAAATAACGTTAATTAAGGTATATATTATAAATGTACAATGTGGCTGGCCTACGTTATAGTATTATATCATAGCCTATCTTATGTTATGAAAAAAAATACTTTTAAGGGGTGGGTCTAACTTTTTTTTTTTAAATTTTGGGCAATTCAACTTTTTTAAACTAACCGGACCCACCACACATTTGCTGACGTATCTTCAAAACTTGTCAACTTTTTATCGTAACTTTAAAGCGATTTTACTGTGTTACAACTAACATTACACATTCAAACCAGAAATGTACAAATTATTTTTATTAAATTAAAAAGGTGAACTTATGTTGAATAATAAAATAAAAATAAAAACTGTATACAGTTATTTATTATATATATATATAATATATATACATATTATGTATATACTATATACATATATACATATTATGTATTAAATACAGCGTTATTTTAAGTAATAGACGATTTCCTTGCAACATTTTTTCTTTTTAATGTAATAAAAATAATTTGTACATTCACCAGACACGTTGTATTTATGTATATTGTATATGTATGTATTAATATATCATTATTTAGCTAATAGTTTGATACGAATATATAATCTATTATATTATTATAAATATTAGGTATACACAAGCTACTGAACACTGTTGATGTTGCATTAAAGTTTTGGGTGTATTCCGAATGTTTCCAGACTCGAAGTCCGAATGCCTAAAGGTACGCGCGCACTTTGTTATTCTGACGTCAGGGGACATTGAATGAGCAGCAATAATATGAGTTATAATAGACTATACCACATGTAACTTTATATGGTATAGTGACTGTAATGCGTGTATAGCATTAAGTATACAAGTTGTTGTCAAACTATTCCGTCAGTGCTCCAAACTATAACGACGGATCTCTCGACAACCATAATAATATATATTGTACGTGCGGTGAAACCGTGGTATTGTAAACTATTCATTCCACAAATTGTCTTATGACTTATAGAAGTACATATTTTCTGATTTCATATATAATATGCAACGCGTGTAACACAGTAAATATGGCGGTCTTACGGGATATCAGGAGTAAAGTCTTCTTAACATTATATACTTACATGGCTACATGTATAAATGATTAATTACTGTATAATTGATATAAACTATATAGGTACATGCAGATACCTATGTCAATATGTCATAATTCATTAGGCATATAATGCATATGTGATATGTCACTATCACAAATTAATCAGCATGCATCTTCATGAATCATGATACAGTACCAAGGGTAAGGTTAGGTTAGGCTGATAATTAATTCTCTTTAAACGCAAAATATTTCTTCATTTAAAATACACCAAACATTAGAGCCTACAGTGAATTTATATATTATATTAATATTATTACTGTTGACTGTTATTGTGCAATATCATTACTTAATGCATTACATATATTGTGTTCCGAGTGGAAAATAAACCGATTTTATATATTGTATGAACTGTCTCATAGGATAGTGGAATACAATAATAATATATATGTATTAGAAACTAACATAATCGGGGTTGAACCTCCATTAGTTCATAGGCTATACAGAACCGCATGAACACTTACTAGTCAGGATCCCTAATAACACCCTTTTTGAAAAGATAAATAAAAAAATCCGCAATAAAATCTTAAATAGTTGCTCCGAAACGAGTGAATAATATAATATTTTACAGTACTTTTATACGGTAGTCCCCGCGGTGGTATGAGGTACTATGGCAACGATACACGCACGATGGTCTTCACGACACTTCGCCCGTTAGCTATTTGTTTTATCGCGTGGATTTTTAATGCATTCATACGTCTTGTATAACACGGTTTAGGCTCTACGTTGATCAGTCGGTCAGGACACGTTCGATCGTGTATGATAATAATAATATAGATAGTGCACAAGGCCGGTGAGCGATGGTTAAATGGTTTGGAGTTTGTAAAATAAGATATTATGGATTCGCGGCCGGAAATCTTTCGGCCTGACTACGACCACAGCCCCTGATCGCGCTACAAGCGTTTCTTCGACGACCGCGCGGCCAGCACAATAACAACAATACAATAATAATGATAATAATAATAATACTTAATGATAATCGCAATAAATCATAATAATAATATCGTGGCCCGCACTGAACCGAATGCCGCGCGCGCCCGTGTTTGTTCGACGCGCGCGTTACACGACCACCACCGCCGCCGCCGTCGCGAGCGTATCGCATGTTGTAGGCGACAAAGCATGAAATTAAAATCGAATTGAACCTTCGCCGCGGAGCTCGCAGTGTGTAAACACGCCGAACCCGCCGCCGCCGCCGTAGTAAAACGTTTTCGAGTGTTCGGCCGTACACTGTACACACACTCGCACAATCAGTATTTACCGCCATATTATTACGTCCCGAGGCTATTTGTGCCCGCCGACCCTTTTGTCTTTTGCCTTTGACGAGAGCGCTGCCGTCGCCGTTATTGTACATTCGCACAAATACACAACTGCACGCACACACACGCTCGTGTACAATATTATATTATTATTATTATTATTATTATTACTGTCGTGTACATCATTATATTATGACGTCAACATAATATTACAATAGGTATATCAGATAGGTACAGGGTGATTCACCACCGAGGTGCACTCGTTTTTTTTTTTTTTTTACCTAACGAATCTATTCAGATTTCGGACTCTTTAGAATTTTTGAATATTGTCTTGATACTCAAAATACCATATTATTATCGAATATAGGAGAGATTTAGGGTTGTTTATTTGACCCCACCCTTCCGAAACTTTAGTATTTTACCTCTGACGAGAGCGTTGCCGTCTCCGATGTTCTATATAATATGCAGCTCGACTGCACACAAATAATAATTTACAATTAATTATAAAAATACTAGAATTATTTTTATAATCAATGATATTACTATATTGTTTTAATTACGTAAACATATAGGTATAATATATATATATATATCAAATACCGAGTAATTCACTACCGAACACAAGCTCGCCATCGTTCTTTCATATTTTAATAACGAATTTATTCAAATACTCCGATTTTTGGAATTTTCAAATTGCTTACAGCCGCACAGGTACTTATACTCAAAGACCATAATATTTTGGAATGAATTGGGTGAAGATAGTTACAAACTTCATATGTTTTGCAAACGAGAACTATAGAGAGAACCTATATTTTTTTTTACTGTGGATATTATTTAGTGGAATAATTTTTTTGAAAATGTTAATTTACTTATCTGTTCACTTAATTCAAAATTCGAACGAGTGGTTTTTCGGTTTTTAAAACTTTTTTAACGTTCATATACTAAGGGTTGTATAATAGTCCTTAAAAATAATTGTACAACAATTTAAAATAGATGTAATAGATGATCGGATTTAATGTTTATTTTTTGGACCATTTTTACAAATCATGATTGTTGATAGACTATATATTAGTAACTAAATTTTCAACTAACCACCAAAGCCCTCATAATATTATCTTCTAAATCCATTATCATGGAAAAATAATTATCCTTCGAACAAAAAGTTAAATAGCTCAAAAACTGCTCGGTCGAATATTGATTTTGATTTATCGAGATTTTCAGAAAACAAGTTAAATAAGTTGTCCACTAAATAATTGAAAGTAGAAAGGGAGAAGGAAGGTTCTCGTTTGATAAATACAAGTTTGTAAGACGACGCTCCTTAAGTTGTACAAATAATTTAAAGAATTTAAAAATATTTTATGGTCCTCGAGTATAATATTAAATATACCAAAAATCAAAAATTAAATAAATAAATTATTAAATGAAAAAAGAGTGTTGGCATGCTTGGCGAATCACTCACCCTGTATGTAGAACCGTCCTCGCAGGTGATGGCGATAAATCGAGAATATTATTTGTATTATTATATTATATATTATAATATTATTATACCATACATTTACGGTCCGTGTGTGCTACAGGATTCGAGTTCGTGTGCCTCCGGGTCTTATCAAAAACAATCATGTCGTCGTCGGGCTATTGTACGCACTATTATATAATAAACCAACTGCATATACGTCAATGTAAACACAACAATAATATATCCAAATCGTATTTTACCCTCAGCTCCGTTTGTTTTTTTTTTTTTTTACCGTACGTCGATTTGTATTATTCATACACTACTGCAGTTGTGTGTTAAGCCTTGTACGCTCACACATTGATAAAATAGTAGTCTTACTTAATTTTTTTTTTTTATTTAATTGTTTACCCAAACGAAATATATAATATTAAACTGTGCACACGGCGCGGCTACGAACACGACGATGCCCCGTGTTATCGTGTCATCATTTTCATGACGAACAACAATACAAAACGGTCCCACGCCAAGAGATATATTATGTCGGCCGTAGGCTGTTTAGAAGAAAAAAGAAAATCTGACGCGACTATTTTTTATTTATTTATTTTTTTTTTTTTTTGTAATTCATCCCTGTCTTTAACAAAGGATACGATGAAAAGTTTTTTTAAAGTCTGTTGTTTCCAAATTACATTCGATCGTTAGAAATACAAATACGTCTTCAAATGCTGCATTATTATATGTGCAGGGGTTCTATTTAAATCGTCCCTTCATCATGATTATTTTATTTATACATACAATACTTAGTACGTAGCTTTTATTAACTTAAAATATTACAGCTCAACAATATTACGTATTTAGGCAAAACAAAATGACTAGTTGATATGGGTTTATGTTTTATTATGTGATAATAATTCAAGAAGAATAGTAATACTTAGATAAATATTTGGGAAAATATAATGATCTGATGGTATGACTTTGACAAGGGGACCTATATACTCCCAGTTTTATCCATATCACCTGTCAAACTTCTCAATAATTAACCGTGTGTTTCTCTTCAAGGACCACAGCATTTTTTATTGCCCGTCATTATACATAAATATATCTTTTGAGCACCACGTAATATGAACGTAACTATTTGTTTCTTTTTTCCTTAACGGGGCTCCCTCGACATTACACATCTATTCTCTCTAGCATTCAGTTGCATGTTCTTTCTTACCACACTAGAGTCCTGCATGCTATTATTTGTGTCCATTACTCCCTGCTCTGTACTCACTAGAGTACTTGACGCTCACTCATTCTCATATACATGTTTGATGTCATTATATAGCAATTAACATGTATAATGTATATTATTTTAAAAGGTAATAATAATAATAAATCGATTTAAGATTAAAGAGTTTCGTAGTATATTATAACAATTTATTGAGGTTTAGTTAGCGAGGTATACCTATAACTCTATAAGAGAAGGATATAAAATAAAACAAAAAATAATTCATAATTTTTTAAGTGCATAGAATAGTGTAACGCAACTATAAAAACTACTAAAACTATTGCACAAATAACTATGGAAATTAAAATTTGTACAGCAACAATAAAATTCACCAAATATATATAGGTATAGGTACCTAAGCTATGATGTACTTGCATAAGTATATTAATATGTGCCTATTACTGCTTGTATAATATTATGATAAGGATAATAAGATGCCTGCAATGGGATTTGATATTTTGACAATACCTATTTTTTCGTACCACCATACTATATGTACTACCTATGTAATGGTGCACTGAGAAAGGATTTTTCCAAATTTCGCGTTTTAAAGAGTTTCTCAAACAAGAATTTTGATTTTCATAATGAAAATAAAATTAAAACGGTTTGCCATTGATTACAGATTTTAATAGTATAAAAGTAGAAATTGGTATATTTTTTTTTTATGGATTATTATTGCCATTACTGGTTACATCAAATACAATTGTTATAATGATTATAAATGGATATCATTCTAACCAATTCGATATTTGGTCAGTATATTATTTACCCACGAGGTAATTGGATACAATTATATTTTAAACCGGTATTTGACAATTGGTCTCTTTTTTACCCGCGTAACAATTGCAATGTCTCCAACTCAGCCTTCATTTTTACGGGCAACGAAGTGCACGGCCCGCTATATAGTATTTTTATAATCATAAATCAGGATGTGTACAATACATAGAGTAATGAATATAGGTATTAATATTACGATGACCAGGAATCTGTAACCTACGTTATATTTTATTTGAAGTCAAACGTCCAGTCGTGACAAAATAAGGTTCGTTTCTTCTAAACTTACTCATCACGGTCTTTATAATATTATCTTTGCCATGTGCAGTTTAAATCTTACACCAGCAACGAACACAATAAGCCTATCAAAAGAATTAATGGTGTTTTTAACTATAGCTGCGTGGATACGTCGTGTGGAGAAATTAATTACCTACGTCACTAAAATAATAATGATAATTATAGTTACACGTCACAAACAATATTCTACATCAATATATTTATAATATCATAAATACAATAAAATGAAAATGTAATTTGATGTACAAATTCTTAATAACAATGTATAATATTCAGCTAATCAGCTATATATATATAATTATTATATATGATAATAATATACCGTACCTATATATATTATAATTTATAATGATTCTAGTAGGCATGACATTCGATACCTGAGAAGTCGTACATATAAGAAATTCGGTCGATCCTCTATACTGCATAATATTATAAGTACATAATAGGCACCTATATATTGTATAAAGGTTCATTAAGTAAACCTACTTACGAGTTACAATAAAACGTATAAAAGGTTCCTATAACATACACACTGCATGGGGAAAAGAAACACGAGGTGTCATTTGCAGTTCAAAACAATAACGATGAACAACAATAATATTATATAGGTAGGTGCCTACGAATTAGCTCTTGTGAAAAGTGCATACAGATCAGTTGTTGTGGGTACGTAAAAATGTGGTGCTGTGAAATGATTTTTGAACTACAACATATCAAATTATTTTTCTAAAACATTTTCGGAAGACTTAAATAAAACTATAATTCGTTAGATTTAAAAATAATAACTGCTGTAATGCTATACTGTCAGTATCTTTGAACAAGTCAACAAGATATATTTGAAAATTGTCAGTGTATATTAAAAATCCTCGTTTGTTTTAGTTTTTAACTCTTTTTTTTTTAGTAAATTTAGAAAATTGCTGTATCTACCTTGTAAATGTAGAAGTTTAAATTTTAACTGACATTTAGTCACCAATTATAATTATCATCTAAGTCATATTATAGAGAAATAGTAAGAGTGCCACGGGTGTAACGGGTATATTTGGGCGAGAATAAACACTGTTATTGAGTTTTTGTTATAATTGAAAACATAAAAACATTCACACATTTCGTATTATAAAAGTGTATTACTATTTACTGACTACTGGCAAAAGATTAATCCACTGCGCGTTGTCTATTTAGAATTTAAAATGTCTCGTTAATATAAAGCCGTTACCCATCGTACGTTTTGTATATTACCATATTATTATCATGAACATTAAGTCTATATGTATATAGGTACCTATCATACATTCGTACTCACGCATTCATATTAATTATAGTAATAATGTCATCCTCCCTTTGCTATTTTTTCCGCTCGTGTCATAATATCATAAGGTCTACAGCGATGCAAGTTCGATTTTCTTGCGTATACAAATATAAGGTTTCCACTAGTAACTGCAATATATATTATAAGTCTTAGTTTACTTTGCAATTCCATCGCGTGTGGGGTTTCAGTAAACGATGCCACGACCAGACTATTAAGAATATCGGCAATAGTATATACATATTATACTTTCGATTCCACAAACATTATTACGACGCTTGTCCCATATATATGCGTTTGTGGGTACTATCTACAATATGCTATTATATAGTCATAATAGCCGTTAGCCGGCTTATAATATTTACATAATATATTATGAAGTAGGAAATTAACGATGTGTACAGTACCTATACCTATACTGTATACTGTATATACGGTACACAAATGGATAATAAACACTATTTATAGATTAGAAGGGGGATGCAAGGGGCTAATAGCTAACCCTTATTTTTAAAATATATTTTAGCATTCCCTTTTATTTTTTTTCCAATTCATGCACTAATAAAATACGTGAAAACTGAAAACCGAATTTCTTCGATAAAGGCTCGGAGAAAAGTGTGACAATCATTATCTGTCTCGCTTTAATTGACCTCCAGGCTCAAGAAAGCGGTTATAGGTCTTGCAAACATCAAATTTTAACAAAATGCGATAGTTCAACCTTGTTTGTACCAAACGAGTTGTGTGAAACTCCAGTGAAGTTGAACCTGCACCTCTGTTCTGGACATTTCTTCACGATTTTCGACGGTTTTACCTATGTACAGATATTTTCTTGATCATGCTGTTCATAAATTATAGAATTACAGTGAAATCGTTCAGAATAACTGAACATTTCAACTCTAATGCCCGTATGCATGTCAAATTTATGTATCGCCAACTATTACATGGTAAACTGATAAATTGATAACACATAAATTGATTATGTATAGGTACGGACATAAAAGTTAAAACACCATCTGCAGATGCAGTGTGTTTGACTTGCAGTAATGTGATTTATAATAATATTTAGAACACAATACATTATCAGGTATGTACCTATTTTTATAAAGTTCTTGTTCCGTTCTACAGTAAAAGTATTATATTTAAAATAACATCGAAATGACGTGCATCACTGATGCAAGCACGCGCAGCACATGATGTTATTATGGCACATATTTTTGTTCACTATTACAAAAAATAAAATGGAATGTGAAAGCTATATTTTATTGTACTCGAGTATTATAATATGACGTGAATTCCAATTTTTGACAACAAATACTATTCCAAACCGGATATCACTAATTTCTATTTGTATTGGTGGGCGGGGTGGGGAGGGGAGGGTAAAAGTTAACATTTTAATACGGTATTTTTTTTTGTTTAATTTTATATTATAATTATAAATAACTTCATTTGATACGTCTATTATAATAAATATGAATCATTATTTTTGTCATATTTAGTTTTTAAATATGATATTATGGTAACATTAGAATAATAATTATTTAAAAAAAAATGTATTTCTAAATAATTCTAAACGATTATGATGTGCTCGACTGCTGAGAGAGGATAGGTATATATATATATTATAAGTCATATAGATATATAAAAAAAAACTTAAAATTAATGAATCGTGATTCGTGACGTGACGTAAGCATACCTATATATAGAACAAGAAGAAGAATCTCTTTCAAACAATCCTAATGTTTAATGATAGAAACGGACCAGTGCGGTGGCAGCTGCTGCAGCAGACATTGAATTATGTGAAAATTCTTTGCTGCATTTGTGCGTCTATTGTGTCGGCGATTGGATTGGCAAAATGAACAGCAGCAGTACAGTCCGCTGTCGTTTTTTACACACAGTTTTCGTATATACATAAAAAAAAAATAAATAAATAAAACGGTACAGAAGATTAACCCTCTTACGGCGCACGCAACAGATATACGACTTTAGACCGACATTTATGCGCCGTGAGCAAATGGAGAGGGATGGCCGTGTACCCTCATCGCGTATCATATCGGTCGTACAATTCCTCTCTATCCTATATCTGTTCCTGCAAAAGGATTAATGTAAATAAATAAACAATTTTGAGTGCGTTTTCTGATCAAACTAATAATTGAACATTATATAATATTATATAGATAGCTGCGCGCCAATGATAATGTTTCAGTAATTCATATCCTGTTAACACGCTGCAAACGTAAATGGCACAGCGCTGTAAAATATACAATATATAATATAACCATACAAATATGGGTAGGTTGACAGTGTACCATTTGTGTGTGTGTTAAAACGACGGTAAAGTTGTATTATAAAGCTTATGATAATATTATTAAATGTATACACGTCGAGATAACTACACACACACTTATATATATATTATATAAACGTACATTCTAAACATTAATAGAGCCTAATATTATTATATCGTCGTACTTAATACTATATAAAAAAAAAAATAGTGATAAATATCAATTGGCTTTTTTCAATGTGTTTTTGTATTATTATTATTATTATAAATTATAATTTCTTAAAACATAATATTCAGAAAAAATATATTTTACCACTAAAACTTTCTATATCGAACAATGCACTTGTGGTTAAAAACGTCTAAAAAAGGTTAAGATTATAATATGATTTCAATGTAATATCAAACACAATATTAATAAAATATTGATCACAATAGTTTCAAAAATATAAAGGTAAATATTATTATTGGAACATACACACATTTTTGACGTTTACTGAAATTCCAGAATCATTTAAATGACTTATTAATGTTTACTCTTTATTAAGCTGACTGATAATAAGTTGAATATTAATAGGCAAAACAAAATAACAACAACCAAGACAATTATTATATTATTCACTATAAACGGTGGTGGGTGTATTTAGCGTTAATACTTAATATAATAATATACGGTTTATAAGTTTATATAGCCCTACAAAGGAGGTAAATGGCCTAATATAATTATTGTACAAAGCATGAAAAAATAATTATAAAATTGTACCTAATATTGGTTACAAACGATTGGAGTTGTGTTCAATGTGTACGATTCAGTATGGGTAATAAGTAGGTACTATAATTATAGGTACTTATCTATTATTGTTTTAAATTTTCAAATTACAAAATAATATTTTATATTATATTATATAGTTATAGGTAGGTATATAAAATCGTTTAACTGCATCAGCATCATATCTAATAATTGACAATATTTATAAAATTGTATTTAACAATATTATACTTTATATTATATAGGTACCTACTACCAAAAAAATACGAAACCCGTAAGCGCAACCGTCAAGTATAATTATTATTATACTGTCTCGTATCTATATTATATACGTGAAAAAATAAAACTTAGCCGCCAGACAATGTAAAAACAAAACGACGGCGGCCGTAATCGAAAGAGATTATAATAATATACGCGGACTTGACGCGATGGCGACTGAGTCTGAACAACTGCATTATAATAATAATATCGTAATAGGTATAATAAATAAGGTTTAACAAGTCACTGTATCCGGGCGTTTAGCTATTGACGGTGACACATAAAGAGACATAAGTACAGTACGTCAGTAACAGTGGATATTCATGGTCGAAAACACGATTTTAATTGGAAACCGGCCGTATGTCTACTTGGCTCTTTATTAATATTTCGAGAAGACGATAAATACAATTTAAAATAATATTAGGTTATGTTTTTTTTTTTTTTACGATTGCTGAACAGTTATATATTATTATCATTTATCTTTATGCATTTGCAGGAGAAGTTAGTAGACAATCCATCGCTGGTCGTCTTTTTTTATTTAGAATTTGAAAACTTAATCAAAACGTAGTATCTAGGTAGGTAGATAAAATATTTTTAGGTTACCCATAAATTAGAATTATTGTTCTATATATTAAAATAACAAATCGAAGTCATTATAAATAAAAGTTGGTACATCTATTATACGGATTTCCAATTTCTAACTTTCGTGTATGTTCATTAGGTTACCTACTCTTTGTTATATTCCTAAACCTATACTCCTCTATCAATGGGCAAATAACTTAGTGTAATAACTTCTAGTTCAAGCTCTCAGCTTCAATAATGAAACCGTTTTCAGCTTGCAGCAGCCAAAGTTTAATAATATGTTTAGCAGTTGAACATAATATTATTATTATTATAGAGTTTATTTAATTATTTTTATAACTTTCACAGATTAAAATATTGGTTTATAATATTCCGCAACTACGAGCGTGTACATTATGACACCTATTCTGTTAACATATTGTATTATTGTTAGGTATAGTATAACCAACTCTAAAACAATATATTATTAACATAATATTGTACGAAATATAGCAATACGGCTAGGTACCTACCTTAATAGGTAAAATATTGATTTTCATTCGGCCACAAATGATTATCTCGGAACACGGCAGTGCACGTCAGTAATTTATCATAGTGTGTAGAGGTACCTAAAACTTAATCACGATATATAATATAATATTACTATCTCCGACGTGGGTACCTAATACCTGTTTTAATAGCTCAATAAAAATTAAATAGCTCATAATATAATGATTATCTAAAACAATAATAATATTGTCATCGGCCTAGCTAGGGTGTCTGTCCTATAGTACTACAGCTGCAATACCTACTTGTAAACATGTTGTCACACGTTGTCGTTTCACCCACGTTATGTAATGTGTATTTTTAGTGCATGTAAGTGTGCTTGTGTGTGTGTGTGTGTGTGTGTGTATGTGTGTAGGCACCGAAGGAAAACGGTCGAGACGAAGGACGGTCTCGACTCTCAAGCCGGTGGTAGGCGAAGAGGAAAGAACATAATAATATATACACTAATTTTATTTTAACGAAACGATCGTTTATTGTTTTTATTTTAAACGTTTTCTCTTATTCTTCTAAAATAACACAGCACTTAAAATAGATACATTACACTAACTGACTCGTTTTGTTTAATATATATAATATATATATATTATAATATAATCACGTGACGTACCTAAACATATATAGTTATAATATTATTATATTATCATCATTCATGTATAATAATAATATATATTATATATTATAATGTAGAGGTATACAAGAAATACGTTTAATAACAATATATTATTATGTGATAATATATAAACGGTGAATTTATAATAAATTAATTATAATTATATAAGTTTAAGAATTATTACATTCTGTTTTTTCTCTACGAACGTTTAATAATAATAATAATAATAATAAGTATATGTACACAGTATTCTACACGACGTCTTCTAAAGACTACGACAATAAAAATAATAATAATAAAACAATAATATGATAAGAATATTTGGTAACGAGGATCATAATATATAAATATGATAATATAATAATAATATAGGCTATGTACAATATTATAATAGTGTTTGCGATAAATAATAATGATGATAATAATAATAATATCAATATATTCTATAATAATTAAAATGTATTGCACTATTATTTTTATTATTATTATTATTATTATTATTACTATTACGATAATATACTAAATCGTATTTGTATAAATAAGTATATGTTTATTATATAAGTATTGTATATTATACGTCTGTATTGTAATAGGGTTGTTGGACAAATTGGGACTAGATGAGAAATCGACACCGGCTATGCATCAGTGCGATTCGTTTGCATGACGGCTTCACGAATCTTCGATAATGCTGAAAAATACAAATTGAACACAAATATTATAGTTATGTTTGAATAATAATTATAAAACTAATTAATTGTGTATTCATATTATAAACGATTTCGGTTATCTAATAACACAAATATTATACTATGCAACTGTATTGATATTATAATATATTGATATGTAGGGTACAATCTCATATCGCATCTATAATATAGTTCAATAAATTCTTACAGCTCGTACAAACACTCTTAAGTAGATTAATATTGAAATTAAATCTGTTTAAATTAATAGTAATAATGCAATATTAAAAACCAAAACATCCAACCCAACGTGCAAACCTATGGGCGATGCAGATCTTTAAAATATTACTAAACATTTTAAATATAAATATATCAATGAGTCAATATTTGAATTTTGAATCGTCTTATTAGAAAGAAGCTCTACAGATTACTAATAAATAAATAATAAATATAGTAATAATTTTGTCATTTAAGATTCTGAGATGAGAAATATAAATGTATCGATGATGTACGAGCATGTTGTGTTTTGTGAATGTCATCTTTTGAAGCAATTGTTAAGTAAAAGTGCTTCAACAATCGATTTTTACAGGTTTGGTTTTTGGCGGAAAATTATAATATCTATTTAATGCTCTGTACTCGTATAGAGGGTAAATTTTGTTATTTTGTTGTATCTTATTCAAAATTGAATAACCCTATCACGCATGTAACTATACTTGATATTTTCACCAAAGATTTACATCTTGACATGATATTATTTTCAAAATATTTTGACTCTTCTTGAGTAACTATATACTATACTCATTATATTATACAGTTGAAGTGTTCGACTCTTTTAGTTTTTTATTTATACAGATGACATTTTTTTTTCTTTGTCAAAAACCTTGAAAATGTATTACAAATTACAATAAGTAACCCAATAAGGTTTTCTTACTGCAGGAATTGAAAAAACATAGTCACAAATCACAGTCATAATATGCAAAAATATGGCAAGGCTTTAGGGGCTAAGCCCCCAAACATCGTGATTGTAGAAACTTGAAACATTCCTTGATTACCTGAATTATTATTCGTGTAGGTATACTACGTCACAATGAAAATTTCAAAATATTTCGACTAATTTTAAAATAGATTTATACCATCATGGACCTATTCAGTCGGATCTACGATACGCGGTATTGACTAATATAGATAAGTTAATAACAAAAATATTATTTAATATCGGTGCCTGTAAAATTACAATCTATAGGTATACTAATATATTATAAAGCCGAAAAGTGTGTATGTTTGAATGCGCCATATCTCAAAAACTAATATGGACCGATATTAACTAAAGTTGAATCAATAGATTCCTTGAGATTAGGAGGGTGTTTTAAGCTCATTCTTTTAAAACCTTATATAGGTTGGTATAGGGTGGATCACGCATGAAATTCATTATGGCTCTCAAAAATCAAATAATTTTTTGTTGGGTTGCCATTGGTTAAAAAAAAATCCGTACAAGCCAGCCGCAGACTCCGTTGCTATGGAATTTGATGTAAATAAACGGAAATAATATATGATTAATTGTTTGTTATTCAAATGTACCTACCTATACAACAAAATGCAATGGCCTTACGATTGTAGCTTATATTGACTCAAAGCAATTAACAAGCTCGATTAATGTTGATGAACATTTCAGAGGTTGTTCGTAGAGGCATCAGAAACAAGGGGATTTTAAACCACGTTCAAACAAAGGCCAGTCCGGTCGAATTATGCAAACCATGCCTCACCCATAATAAAGATACACTATAGTACCGATTTTCCCATGGATCGAGGTACCATAAACCCGATCTACACAGATTTTAACTAGCGCCGTAGTTTTAAATCAGTTAATTTTTACCCGGGCGAATTAATATTGAGTAATATACTTTCGATAACATTTATTTTATTATAATATAATATTATATACCTGCCTAAAGCGATGTTTTTGACAAAAACTAGTTCAACAAAGACAGACCATATCAATAACCAAAACTAACCAACCTCATAGCAATATAAATAAAATATAAATTATAAAATCCGTTTCTGCTCAGAAGTCAGAATTCCAATTTTACACATCTAGAACATCAATGACCTACTCAATGACGTATAGGTACCCTAGAAACCTATATCATATTGTATTATTACAGTTACCGTTATAGTGTTATACACTTATCAGTAAGTGCCTACCTAAATATATAAACACCTAAATACATAACGGAATATCGTAATTTGTCATAGTACAATTATACGGATGGGGCTATAGTTATTCCAACGCATATTATAATATATACCTAATATGTATAAAATGTTATGAAAACAAAACAAAAATGATCGAAAAAATTAATTCTTCTGTAGTATACAATTATTATTATCAGTAGCAAGGATATTAAAAAGAATATAATTAATTATTGCAACGAATTTTATAATATTTGAAACGAAAACTATTTTTCTATCAAGTTAATAATATGTTATAAAAGCGTATAAATCTTATGATATTGACATTATATTTTTTAAATCTTATTTCGTTTTTAAATGGTTCTTTAGTCGTAAACATAAATTTTTAATACAAACAAAATATCATCGTTTTATTCGAGTGCGATCATAATTAATATAGGTATTTTTTTAAATTTGCCAAGGATATAATATTATACTATTTAATGCGTATTAATTATTATATAGGTAAGAGGGTATAGTATTATAATATTATGTATAAGGTCCATTGATTATTATGGGCAATTCGTAATTATAACTATTGTCTATCAGTATAATAATAAGAGCTTATAATTAATATATTATACCTATTATTATTGATTACGAGCCTATACATAATACATTAATACTACCAAAAATTGGATAATCAAATATTGAAATATAGCGATCAACGTTTTAATAGAAAACTATAAACTAATAATCATAAAAATAAGATATAATTTTTACCTCTGACGAGCTTGTTGGTACGTATAATCGTTCGGCACGATGAACTCCTCCGCATGACAAAACGGTAAAAATTATAATATTGTCACCATGTCATGCGTCGAGTGACACGTGACCGCGCGGTGGCGGCGGCCACATCATCACCTGGCCCACGTGGTCTGCTGGAGCGGCGTGAACGCCGAATCGAAGTTCTGCCTGGCCGACGGCTGCGGCGAGACGTCCGCGGCATCGTGGTGACGGCTGACGCGGTGATCACGGTGGTCGTGGCCGTCATCGTCGTCGTCGTCGTCGTCGGGCTCGCGCTGCTGCAGCGGGTGGCGGCCACCGGGTCGGGCCGGTGACACGTTGGCTGGCGGCGCGGCGGGCGAAGGCCTCTTGCCCATGATGGAGTCGATGCTGAACCCGGTGGACGGCTGTTTCACGGCCAACCGACCGCCGCCGGCCACCACAGTGGTCGCGTACGACGGCTGTATGAGATTGCCGTGTTGGTGCAAAACCAGTGCCGGCGGCTGTGACGGCTTGTACGCGGCCGCTGCGGCGGCTGCCGCCGCGGCCACTTGTCCGTTGTGCAGCAGGTTCAGACCGAACGTTATGCGCGCCAGCTCGGCGGCCGGCAGCTGTAACGGCTGCATGGCGGCCGAGGGCTGCTGCGTCGGCGAGGGTTGCTGTGGTTGCGGGCCCTGCTGCAGTTGCTGCTGCTGCTGAAGAGGCTGCGTCTGGGCCTGCGACGGGTGTGGTGGCTGCAGATGTGGCGGCGGTGGCCCGAGGTGATGGTAAGGATAGTGATGGTGGTGGTGTAACACCGAGTATGGGTCCGCGGCCGCGGCGAAGTGATTGTGGTGTGGATGGTGATGGGGATGGTGCTGATGGTGCGGATGGTGGTGGTGGTCGCTGCCACCACGGTGGATGAAAAAGTCTGACGGGGCCTGCATGCGCTTGTACCGCTTGCGCCGCCGAAGGAAGCTGCCGTTGTCAAACATGTCCTCGGCCATCGGGTCTAGGGTCCAGTAATTACCCTTCCCCGGGTTGCCCGGTTCCCGTGGAATCTTGATGAAGCAGTCGTTGAGCGACAGGTTGTGCCTGATGGAGTTCTGCCAGGCCGGGAACTTGTCGCGGTAGTACGGGAACCGTGACATGATGAACTCACAGATGCCGCTGAGCGTGAGCTTCTTGTGCGGCGACTGCAGTATGGCCATGGTGATCAGCGCAATGTAACTGTACGGCGGCTTGACGGGCGACCCGTTGCCGGTGCCCGACGCCTTATCGCCGTCTTCGCTGCACGCGCCGCCCGCTTGTGCGCCGGGCGACGTCGTCTTGCTACGGCGGCCACCACCGTTGTTGTTGTCGTTGCACCCGGCCGCGACGGCTGCCGCGTCGTAGTCGTCGTCGTCGTCGGCCGAATCCACGTTCACGTCCGTCGTCTCAGCCGATCCGACGCTGCACGGCGGCGACACGGACGCCGCTGTCGAGACGGCCTGCACCATCACGGCGGCGGCGGATGCGGCGCCGGAACCACCGCCGACGCCCCTCAAGTCCAACGGGCTGACGACTTGATGCATGGCCACCGAGTCCAAGGCGGCTTGGTATCGGCGGCTGAAATCGTAGACTGGTAGGAACACGGCGGCCGCTGCGGCCGCGGCAGCGGCGGACGAGGAGGAGGAAGTGGCCAGCTGTACAGCGCCTCCGCCGATACTACCGCTACCGCTGCTGCTGGTGCTACTGCTGCGATGGTGTTGTTGGTGACGGCGGTTGATATTGTGGTGGTGGTGGTGTTGGAGAAGGTTGTGGTGATCGTCGTCCTGCATGCCGGCGGTGCTGATCACCACGCAGCACATTTGGCCACAGTCTCACACGTCATGTACGACGACGGAAACTGGCTCGAAAATTAATAACCTGATAAAACGGCGTATTATATTATTATTATTACTAAATATATGATGGGTAGAAGAGCGTCGTGGATAAAACCGAAGCGATTAAACGAGGATAGTGCGAAAAAATCGGTTCACCGAGCAATGAAAATATGTACGAAACGGTGTCTATATATTTATGCGGTCGGAAAAGTGAAAACTCTATCGGCAAAGAGCTGGTTATTATAGGCGTACGTGACGACGGCGGTGATTGCGGCGGTACCGTCTATTATTGGTTCACGTTGACGTGTGGCGCGCGATATTATCACTGAGCCGTCGACTGCCGCGTCGGTATACCGGTGCCGGCGATGACGACGGCGGCGGCCGCTGATGCGGTGGGCGTGGCCGTCAAGCGGACGCGATGGGTGTGGACAAGCGTGAACCCGCCGAATGGGCGTGCGGTAAAACACAAACGGCGGTGGTGGTGGCTAGGTGATCACATCATCCTTTGTATATTGCGTATTATATAATATACATATAATGATATCGTGTACGCGCTCATCCATCCTGTCCGAGACAAACTGCCGTTCCGCGATTGTGCCAACTGTATAACCGGTGGCAACCTCAATGCGGATTGTTCGACTACCCTCCCACACTGCTCTATCTGCCACCCACCCCCTCCCCTCCCCTCACGACAACTCCCCTCCTCGATCGTAACCTGCAACCGCCACTGTGGCCGCGCTCGCATTATTTACATCCACCATAGATTACCCATATATATATATATATATATATATATAATATATACATTGGTATTATGTATATGATATGCAAACGCAAATAATTATATAATGCTCTTTCTCTTTTTCACTCTTTCTCGCTCTCTCTCCCTCTCGCCACTGTCTCTCATTCTCGGCTCATGAACTCTCTCTCTCTCTCTCTCTCTCTCTCTCTCTCTCTCTTATATTCCCACTCAAACGTTTTTCCTCTTTCTCTCTCTCTCTCTCTCTCTCTATTTCTGTTTCTCGTCGAGTATATAATATATTATCATATACCTAATAATATACATAATATAATATATATAAATGTATCACACCCACTGCAGCACGCATTTATGCGAATCATAAACCGCCCTTAAACCTCGGCCGCGGCGCTTTGAAGTCGCACCCAAACTGTTTCGGTAAATCGTCTCTTGACTTATAAATACCTATATTGGTACGTAATATAAGAGTTGTATAGGTACTTATATTTAGGCCCACAGCGTGGTGAAGTTCACAACAATAGCATGTAAAAGAAAAACGGTTATATATATATATAGGTATAGGTTATAGGTATAGGTTTTTGTATAGGTAGATTCTTTTACATACAAGTATTACAACTATAATATTGCAGGGATGATTGTTTATACACATAGCTGGTATATACCTATTATTATTTATTAGTATATAATATATCAAATTAACAGTATAACGGCTAAGTATACCTAAACTAACATATATCAGTATGCTAAACTTATAGGAGACCCTATCGTTAAACTAATTCAAACATTATATCAGCCCACCTCACTCCAAAGAAAAATCTTGGCCACGCCACTGATATACGTATGTACTGTATAGGTACATATATATATATATATATATATATATAGGTATGTTCTTTAAAATTTACTAAAAAGTGGAACGTAAATACTTATACACATATAAGAATATACATCTATACACAATAATAGTATAAATGACTGTCATAAAGGATATAATAATATTATATAATAGGTATATTTATACTTTGAAAAATATAAACCGACGAAATCGAATAAAAAAAGGTAGAAATCTATAAATAAGAAGATCCTGTCCTAATACAACTTTTTTTATTGGTAGGTATACAATATTATATTATACAACCAAATTTTATAGAAAGAAAATATTTTTGATTTGAATCTATTTAAGTTACACGAATACCTTCTGCACATGCGCGGAGCATATCATAATATAATATATCATAAAGTTACATAGATACCTGTATGTATTGACATTTTATCAGAGAAAAATAAATATACCTATATTGTAATATATACCTAATATGAGTATATAAGTATATACCAGCTATTAGCTGATTCACCGGAATTATAAGATCGAAAAACATACATATATATATAGCCATGTAGGGTAGCTTATAGTATATAATATTTTTCAGACCGTAATCGCTATATACTTCCCACTGACTACCACAAACCTGCTTATAATAAGGTGCCTATATTATTCGTACGAGTATATATAGGCAATTTTGAAGGAACCCATGCGCATATAATCATTTCATCATTGATTTTAACCGTTTATACATACTATTCTTGTATATCAGCAGGGATGGGTGACACGCAGCCCTCGTATACCCTTTTTATCTGACCCCCGCTGTGTTTTAAGCAATTTTGAATTTTATAGATTAAAAAATAAAGTCATTAAGAGGCCGATCGGGCTCAAGGCACTATTTTACATTTTTAAAACTGAAAACCGGCTCACTAGTAAATTTTAGTTATCCACCCTTA
Organism: Metopolophium dirhodum; assembly: GCF_019925205.1. Taxonomy (NCBI): domain Eukaryota; kingdom Metazoa; phylum Arthropoda; class Insecta; order Hemiptera; family Aphididae; genus Metopolophium; species Metopolophium dirhodum. The sequence continues at coordinate 5,467,768 of NC_083566.1, forward strand.
AAACTGTTGTAAATTATAGAACATGTGTTCCACATTATATAGACTTATATAATAACAATGCATCGATGTATATTTATATACATATTATACAGCATACATATATATCATAAAATATAGTTATTTAAAGGCTTAAAGTAAAAAAAATAACTCATACCTAAAATAGTTACATATACGGGTATACCTATATAGTATTTTAGTAGTACCTATCTACATAATATATCCATATAGGAAATATAGCTGCAGGATGCCAGAATGGTACATAATCCACGTGTAATAGGTAGGTACTGCAGTTACCTTTGCGTACCCATTATTATTATATTATATATATTATGTCCGGTATATATACATTATATAAGAATATATTATAGTACCTAGGACGGTGATTACATTTTAAACATTATATAAACTATAATAGTGGGCTATGATGAACTATGGGTGCACATAGTATACACTATAATATACATTATTTTTAAGTATTATTATGTTATATTATATATATATAAGTACCTATATGATATATATTCTACTTAATTATAAACGATTCGCTTGTTTAGAGAGTTAAGTAGGCGGGATTAATACGATTACGATATAGAATAAACCGGGTACATAAACGACGATGCTATTAAAATATAATATAATATAAACTATGCAAGTTTGGAACGAGTTAAAAATTGGTAGGTATTATATACATATATATATATAATATAAATCACGTTTCTTCAGCGAGGGAGACTTAAAACAAAAAACGTTTACAGAAGTGTTTGGGAGGTGTGTTTCTAATATTATTAATTTTTTGATTTATATCCAGTTGACGGCTGCACGATGCCCGTGTATATTTTAGTATAATTCCGTATTTTTCACTCGTTTCTTGTCTATACAACAGCTTGTCAGTTGTCACCATGGCGGCCAACAATAATTTAATACAATATATATTATTTGAACATGCCTGTAAATTGTAATAATAGTTAGACAGAGCATATATTAATATATTATACTGATATTACAATGTTTACACTTAATATGATATATATAATATATATTATATAAGTGAACACGCATATACGACACATATAAATAAGCACAATATTAATTATAGTACCTATAGGTACCTATATGGTTATTGGTTTCATAATAATATAGAACAAACCTAAATATAGATAGGTTGTATTATTGTAGGTATATTGAGTATAATTTGTATAGGTATACGTCTTAACCTAGTATACAATATAGGTAGTAATATGTCTATATGTTACGGAAAGTTGTATTATATCGAAATATTACTACATAATATTAATTATATATTATACGTTGTTGGCCATACAGATATAATATGGGGTATGATATATAAAGATTAATAAGTAATAATAGTAGTGAACGTTATATAATGGTATACAAGTCCATATTTACCATAAGGCAGAATATAGGCAACTGCCTATATGGCCCCCGTTGTTAGAGGGCCTCAGATTTTTATGAACATTATTTTTTTCTTTTAGAGTACAACTTCCATTGTATAAAATAAATATAAGAAACGTATAATATTTCAAAAAAATTAAATAATTAATCCATCGTAAAATGTAAATGAAAATAAATAAAAGTCTAATAAGTTTAATAAGAAAGAATTGATAACTTAGTTTTACTATTAATAGAAAGCGATTTTACATCAGCTTCTATAAACTTCGATGACATAATAAATGAATTTGCTTTTAAAAAAGCAAGAAAAGTAATATTATAAAATAGCTTATTAATTATTTCTATTATAAATATAAAAATGTATTGTTTATTACAGTTAATAAATAATATAAAAAAAAAGAAATGTTTGAATATTTTGTTTTCAATATAAATAATAAATATATATATATATATATATAAATTAATAAATAACAGGTAAAAGAAATCTGTAGCCTGTAGAGATAAAACATATAATATAACATTAAAATTATATTTGTGAAAATGGATAAGTAAATATACTAAATTGATATAAATTATTATTTTGTTTTATACAACTCGTTTGTGGAGGGGGAAGGGGGCTATACACGCTACTGTTGACAAGGGACCACGCTTTTTATTTTGCCTAAGGCCACAAAATACCTAAATCAGGCCCTGGTGGTATAGAGATTATAATTGTGATATTTTTTAGTAAATATAACATTAAGAGGACGCGTTACACATATATTATAGTTGTCTCCGTCTTACAAGTGCATAACATAGCAAATTTACGCTCAGCAGATCACGCTTAACTCAGTTAGTTTAAAAATTAGAGTAATTAAAATTAAATTAGAGAATCAACATATTATGAAACTTGGTGGTAAGAACATTATCTGTGTTTGTACCTGCTATGTGCGTTTTTTACGATAATTCAGTTTTTAAGTGAGTTATGAGCATACTTTTTACAATGAATTATGAATTATGATTATATCTATATTGTTTGTCAGCTATAGCCTATGACTGAACGAGACTGATTCAGACCCACCATATAATATTTTAAGATAGAAGGGAATACAATGTATTATGTCATAATATATAGAAAACCAAATAAAGTTGTGATGTTGGAGTATATTATAATATAGTTAGAATATTATTGATTTATAGCGAACATTGTTGCAGAGCACTGTCCAATTTTGTTGGATTTTATTTTCGTTGGTAGAACTTTTTAGTTTTTTCTTTAGAAACTTTACTCCGACATCACAACTTTTTGGTTGCAAATTTTTTTTATTAGCATGTATGTACCTATATATTATTATACCATTTAGGGATTATCCCGAGGCTAAGTAAACTTATTTTTTTCTTATGAGATCTACTATTTTTATTGTTAATTGTAAAGAACATAATATAAGTCCTTGTTAAAAATGTAGGTTGGTACCTATTATTATTATTATTATTATTATATATATACCTGCAGCTACATTAAAATTTGAACGAGTAGTTTTTGAGTTATTATAAAGTATATACTTTATATTCTAATTATAATACAATATAATCACTACATTTTATTATTTTCAGCAATATGACAGTATTTATGTTTAGGTATAGGTATAATATTTTATATTATAAATTGTGTAATTATATAGAATTATATATATATGATTAAAATACATATCAAACAGTCATTGCGGGTCAATAGAGATAACTAATAAAATAATACTTCATATATCTGTTTTTATTTGAGTATACTAGCTATGATTTAATATTATATTATATTGATTTAATAATATCATTTATTAATCGAACAGTTCATCTAGATCGAATATAAGTATATGTAAATAATTTTACGATCACAAGCTGTGTAGATATAAGTACATAATCATTCGTAATTAAAGTATTTTATTTTTATGTACGTTGTTAGTACGTTTGATGAAAGTTATAGCCGAATACAAATTAAAACGGTATAGATATCTATTGATAACCGAATCTTATATGTGTTATGTGTTACGACTGTTAAAAATAATTTAAGATCAAAGCAATATATAATTAGTTCTCATGCTAAAATAAAACTTCTATAATATTATAGTACAGTGTACAATATTATCTTTGATAATATAATCGTATATACTCTTGATACATACCATTAAATAAACCCGGCTCAATATTATCATATAAAATAGTCATATAACTATAATATATTATATGAGGCTATATATAGCGCTATACTGAATAAAAGTAAAAAATATTATTTTGTTTGAATGCAGAATAAAATGTTTCACTTATATTATAATATAGTTATATGTACCTGTACTATGTAATATATAATATATACTTAGGAGGTAGTCCTACGGAGGTTCATTCTTTATTACCACCAGGTGCAGGGATCTTCATGTGACCAATTTTGGGCCAGTGTACCCATATATTTAGTGTGTGTGTGTATGATATATATAGGGCATTATCGTCCTAAAAAATATTCATGTCAGTGCGATAATTGTTTGGCAACCACATTTTATTAACCTAAATAACTCGCTATAAAATATATACCCTCTATGCTATTCATTATATTATATGTATTATAATATATTGTGTATAGGTCGTATACGATAGCATATTATAAAAACTGCAGTTCCTATTATAGGTAGGATGTATGATGTATATACATTTAGTGTTGAGAAGTTCGCACCGCAGTCTTCATCATTGTATGATAATAGTCGATAAAATTGAAATATGTGTCCCATCGATTGGCTGTTAGGTATCATAATATAGCCACATATATAATATAATATATAGGTTAGGTATATACAGGTAGTTATTTAAAATTCCCAGATTTTCTATACTTTATTTACGTCATATTAGCTATATACGGTCGGTCATGCTGTACAATATAGGGTCTGAAATGTGTACCATTTATTAAGTGGCATTTTGTAAAACCACGACGGAACCACCTCAGATAAAGGCTGCAGGCGAGCGGATATTATCGACGCGGGTTATTATGCGTAAACGTGCGAGTGGCGTTTGGATTATACGTGTTGGTGTCGTAGTGCGTGTACACTGTACAGGGTGATTTACCGAGCATGCTCACCCCTGTGTATCCTTTGATGATGGAATTTATTTAAATTCTGATAGTTGAAATTTTTAAATGTAGGTATAGGTATAGGTACTAGGTACTATATATTACGCTTAAATACAATTTTTTTCAAATTATTGAGATTTTTGTTGTAACACTTGTAACTATAGCTATACGCTTATACTTAAGGAAAAAGGATAGTGTCCGTTGCGGTGATACTGATATAGACTGCTATATCATATCTTTCAAACAAGAACTGGCCGGCCAGCGGCCCTTTTCTACTGTAAATTATTAAAAACATAATTTTTCTGAAAGTATTGATATACATTGTAATTCAAAATTCGAACAAGTATATAGTTTTTCTTTATATAGATGCTTAATAAAGCCATGTAAGATATAATAGTAGTCCTTAAAATTGGTTTAATAAAATAGACGTATAATATAATTGGATCTGGCATATATATTATAATATATATTATGCTTAGAGATAAGAGATTATTAGACCATTTTTACAAATTTGAAATATGTCGATAGATAAGTATACCTATATATTAATTACTAAAATGTTCCAGTCACCGCATATACCTATATAGTTCCCAAATCTTCCAACCCCATCGAATCATGAAATTCTGCTTGATGACACAGTCATAAAATAACCCATATACCTAATCGGCTAAACCACTCCTTAGAATATTTTGATTTTGAACTATCCATACAATTATAAATAAAAGAATGAGGAGTATAAAAGCTTTTATTAAAAGTCTGTGAAATAATTCGCAGGCATTAGCTGTCAGAGTTAATGTTGTGGAAGCGGACGCCCAGATATTAGGAGGAAAATCAGTAAATAAAATATAATGTGTTTAAAACATAACAAGGAAATATTGTCCAAGTCGATCATCATCATAATATATCGATGAATTCAAGGTCACTTGACACTGGGTGCAATTTAATATACCCATTTTAGAAATCGAAAAATATACCGGATGCAATTTAATATACCTACTATTTACACTATAGGTACCTGCATCAATGCCCATCATGGGTGCAATTTACAAGCGCCCGAAACGCAGGCGAGACGGGTTCTAAATTTAAAAAAAAAGATGTGTAGTCTCCACAAGACTGCAGCTCACCAATATCAATAGAAGTAAATAAGAATTTGGCAATACTTCGTTGTATAATTTAATTTGTGGCTTGGTGCTAGAAGAACCAATGTCACATTTGAACGAATTTTAGATTGATTGACCAATTTTGAAAAATAATATAGGTACCTATAAATGTGTATTCAATTATGTATGGGTATTATATAGTCATGAGTGGTATACCTAACTTATTTAAAGATCGTCCGATTTTGAACGACTGAAATATATTGGAGAAAAGTGGGGGTGAGCATGCTTGCGGTGAATCACCCTAGCTGTACCTACACAACATAATATTGTGTATAATATAATACAGGCTAATACTGCAGAGAGCCACAACGTCTTTAGGGATGGACGGGGGGGGGGGGGGGTTTGGGTCGACGGCGGTGACTGAAAACCACCGTGGTTCAATCAGTGGCGAGAGGTGCGGCGGAAAGTTGTGCCTAGCTATGTATACGTTATATATATATATATAGGTAGGCATATACATATCGGATATACTCGCCAAATTCGAGCGGCGGCCGCGGTCATCGATGTGGGTATACCTACCCACATTATATATCACACCGGAAGCGGGTCGAGCGTAATATAATAAATGCGGTGACGATTCGCGGCGGCGGTGACCTCTTGGCCGGCCGGTCGTTTCTCTTCGCATCGCCGCCGCGCGATCGTCTGATTAACCGCGGCAGCTGCTGCGAGTAGCGACGGTCGAAGTACGCGCCCCGAAACCGCGCCCCCCGGCAGGTCACCGGCAACCAATGGTCGGCGGTTACATTGTATCGGCAGCGCTGTTGGATGTTTTGTCGGCGGCGGCGGCGGCGGCGGTGGCCCGTCGTACGGTGGTGGCTGGTGGGGGGGGGGGGGAAGGCGCGGGGTGCACACACGCCGTCACGCACACGCAAGGCAGGCCGCGGGGAGGGGGGGACGCGCACGGAAAATCGACTTGGCCCCGATAACCGTAATAATAGTAATAATAATCATATATATATATATAATATGTAGGTACTAAATAGAATAATATATAAGCTACGTTATTATTATTTATTGTAGGTATATAACGATATATAGTACGGCTTACGATATTATTTTATTATTTTGAACTCGTACATAATATTATTATTGTGAATATATAATAATACAATCATAGATACCTATTATATCTATACATATTTAGTATATTTTATATTATATAGGCTATATGTCGATAACAATAATTATTATTATGTATTAGCTGCTAGATAGGGTGCTTTATATTATTATTAATTTAAACAATATAATACGGCATTTCTGTTTAAGAGGACACAATATATTATAGGTTAGAGAATCATAACTAACTCTAACAGTTTAACGAGTTTCTGTTTAAAAAATATTATACCTACATTTATTATAGATAATCATATTATATTATATGCGTATATACTTAGGTATAAGAGGACGTGTGATTATATCTCCGCCCGTCTTACGTTAACAAACGTATATTATATTCAGCCATCATATAGGTGTACAACATACAAATTAGTACCGATTATTTAGTGTAGTACCTATATATTATTTAGGTAGTTAACCTTTGACAGTGGATATATAGTAAACTACAGTAAACTTATAAGATATTATCAAACTTAAAATTAAGAATATTATCCGTGTTTTCTGGTAGACCTTTACGATATTCTTAATTCTAAGCGATAGATTGATAATTTTAAATTATATATTATTTTACGTACTTATATGCAATTAAATCATAAAAAATAATTCACTCACTTTAATAATTCAAGGTATTATTAAAAGCGCGTATTACCTACACACTACACAGAATTGGAACTACTAACCCATAAAATATATGTTTTACGTTTGTACTACTATTATTACAGTGAGAGTGTGAGACGGAGACAACACATGCGGATGTGGCGATATCTTATAAGTACCTACCTATACATAATATAATAATAATAATAAGATATTTTTTTTAAATAGAAACTCGTTAAACTGTTAGATAATTTAGTTATGATTTCGTTTATCTATATTTTTTTCTCAAGAAACCCGCAAAGATATAAAGATATAAAATTATTTTATAATCCAATACTGTCTTATCGAGACCTTATGTTTTATGTATTATATTTTAGTATACCTATATTTATTGTGTCAAGTGACAAAATATAATATAATATACGATAATATTTTATTATATACTATATATAAATACCATATGTCCATATATGCACGTACCATCATAAACTGTATACGGCATGTAACTATACACGCATAAAGATAAATTATTATAATTAAGGTACCTATATATATGTATACTATACCAAATGTACATACAATTATTTAATAAATAAACATTTTATTACATCTTTCGTTTTGAATATTTTATTATAATATAAGACAGACATAAAGCGTTCTTATCATTGACAAATTATTATTATACCTACAAAAATTTTTTTTCTCGAAATTCTATACTATTATGCCAACTGCATGTTTCAATTAGAACAATAAGCTTATATTATATAAGTGATAAAAATAATAAATATAATGACATAGAAAAAAAACACAGAGAGAACAGAGGCCTGCTCCCAGCTGAGGCGTAAATTTCAACGTAAATAATAATATATCAATACGATATATTATATATAGATACTATAATATAATATAATATACTAATGTTACATATAATTCTTATTTTTTCTCTGTTTTTGAATATGTCATAACTCATAATGTATATATATATCATATAGGTATATATACGCTGTTTATATACATATATGGATCATCATTTTATGGGGGGATTCTGTACCATTAAAATCTTAGCTTTCATAATATATTATATATACACTTTAAATAATAATATTATATAAGTTAAAACTAATTAGATAACTAATTCAAATAATTAGGTATAAAAAAAATATAGATGTCCAAAAACATTCATTCTTTTTGAGAAATAAATGGGTGTTTATTAGCTGTTTACCTTTAAAATAATCAAATTACATATAATGTATGTGTTCCCTGATATGTATAATATATTAGGTATTGGTATAGTGGAATTACGATAGTTTATTTTATACCTACCTATATACGTGTATAAGACCATAGAAACTGCGATTACTTTCGCTTGGTGATTAAAATTCTGTTATGCAAATAATATCATTCTATTTTTCTAATTTTTTTTTTACTTACTATATTATTATATATGATAGATAGATTGCCGTGTAAGTACCTATAATAACTTTACTATTATAGATAACCAATATAATATATTTAATAGGTATATAACCGTGTGTCCCAAAAAACAGGGGCCACTTTACCACTCATTACCATGTTGATATTTTTCAATTCTGTTTGCGGGACATTAAACTATAGACTAATGGATCGTAAATTTGTATGACTTACAATATTTTTAACTCGTGTATCTTGCGCAATAAAACTTACATTTTTTTAAATGGCAACCTGTAATTTAAATACCATATTCGGGTTTATCGATTTTTTTCAAGCCATTTTGATGTATCAACTTGTGTCCTAAACCCAAAATTGACTAAACTAGAGCTAAGTAGAATCAAAAAAATTAAAAAATTAAATTTTTTTTTTTCTTTTTTATTTGAAATAAACAATCTGTACAATTTGCACAATAAGCTTATATGATATAAGTACATGATACGTGACAGGCGTGATTTAAGCAGCCACCCATTAGTGACTCTTGAAAAAAATTAAATTAAATTAATTTTTTTTTTCTAACTGTATGTACTTATTTTTTTTTTTATTCTAAACACCATGAAACAAACAATCAAAATTATTATTATTAAACTAATTAACTATTTACTATTGACACATGACTCTGATAATGAGTTCCATAATACCTAATATAAAAATAGCTAATGACATTTTAATAGTTATAGGTAGATAACTAAACTGGAAACATCAATGCTCACTATTATTTGAATAGATGGGTACTTAATTATAATTCTGATGGAAACAAAAATACACTTCTTCTCTTTTGGTTTCAGCCAATTAAGACCATATGCATTTTCATAATGTGTAATAATAAAATAAGATAAATAGTAAATAGTTAATTAGTTTAATAATAATAATTTTGATTGTTTGTTTCATGGTGTTTAGAATAAAAAAATAAGTACACACAGTTAGAAAAAAAAAATTAATTAAATTACATTTTTAAATTTTTTTAATTCTACTTAGCTCTAGTTTAGTCAATTTTGGGTTTAAGACACAAGTTGATACATCAAAATGGCTTGAAAAAAATCGATAAACCCGAATATGGTATTTAAATTACAGGTTGCCTTTTAAAAAATGTAAGTTTTATTGCGCATGCGCAAGATACACGAGTTAAAAATATTGTAAGTCATAGAAATTTACGATCCATTAGTCTAGTTTAATGTCCCGCAAACAGAATTGAAAAATTTTTACATGCTAATGAGTGGTAAAGTGGCCCCTGTTTTTTGGGACACACGGTATATTATATAATTTGGAATAATGCGTTACAGCCGTGATTGTCCATCAATGCAAAAAAAAAGTTTTTGCATAAAATGTTTTTCCCTGCTGTAGGGAGAAACATATTACTAACATATTATTTAAATATATTATACACGCCCGATAATGGAATTTTACACGTTTTTCATGTTTTTTTTTTTTATATTTGTTATATCTATACATTTATTTTGTTTGTTCATTTTAGATTCTGAGCGGATTGTTATAGCGATGATAATGTACCTATTGATTTTACAATGATGTAGGTACATGTACCCACCTAGGATGAATCTGGTAAAACAGATCTTTTTCATATTATTTATTATTATGATATATGACTACCATTATTTATAAAAATAATATCGTAATATAATAATAATAATATTAGTACAATAATATTGTAATTTGTAATGTCAAAAGATTAGTCAGTTTGTAATTATAGGTAGATCGTAGGTACATATATTATAATAATTGTGTAATTTTACTGTAATGACGTAGTTCGGTGAACGATGATGCTATATATTGTTTTCTTAAATAAATTATTATTTTGCCGTTTGATTTAAGACATTTATATATATAGATGTCTCAAATCAACTCTATAGTGTCGCAGTCAATAAAAAAAAAAACAACATAATATAATAAATATTTTTTGCAATAGCCAATATAGGGCCGAATATATATATATAATAATTATATTATCATTAATGTTTGAACTATGTGAAGATTAGAGACAAAAAATATTATTAGCCAGTATTTGAGACGAATAAAAATATCATTACCTAATATTTTCTTTTTGGGGCCACTTTGATGAGTTTCGCTCACATATAAACACATGGCGTGACATTCGTTATATTATGTAGAAACACTCTGTATACCTATATAAGGTATACATATACACGCGTAAACACACTCGCACCCGTTAAATAGACATATTATATACACTAATACACTATAATACGCCTATATATGTACACACTACACATATATTATGTCGGTATATATAATATTATGATTTATATTATACATTATGAAAGGGATCCGATGCGCAGCGTTACATATATACTTATTATATTCTATATACTTATACGCACAGCCTCAGGGTGGGCCGCTACCGAGTTTCTGCGTAGTTATATATATAATGCATCATGTATATTGTATATGTATATATTATATACTATATAGTGTATATAGTGTATACCTACATTAGTTCACCGGCCGGTGCGTTTCGCCGATATATGTATACGCGATTTAACACTTCTCGAGTTCTTGACAGGGACCTCCTACTGCGGACCAGCCAGTATATCACATCGTGTGTATATTATATACAATCATTTGTTTAACACGCGCTAGCACACGGCGTTTATATAGGTATATAATATATAATAATATGTACAAATGTATATAATATATATATTGTGTAAACAATAATGCAGTGGAGGTATGTTATATATATTATATTTATTATAATATTGTAGATATTTATATGGTCGTCGAATAATAAATAGGGTCCGAGGCCGATTATATATTATATTATACGGCATTTGTTCCGGAGACCTAAACTAATAACACGTAATAGGTATACCTATTAAATATGTATATGTGTATTGTGTACAATATATAATATTATAGATATATAATTTGATACCGGCAGAACATTTAATTTACATTGTTCAGAAAACGTCACGTAAAAAATAATCGTCTCCATATAATATATTAATTATTATGCATATATTACATATAGCCTACTTGTATATATACAAATTATGTATACATAGTTAATACTACAATATTGGGTAATCGCGTGTTTTATAATACATATAATAACCAATTTAATATAATATGTACATATTCGTCCAACACAATATAGGTAAATAACGACTGTTTATTAGAATTAATTTATATAAATACGCGTATCATTGTTATGAGGTTCTAATAGAAATCTATAAACTAAAATGTACTGGTTTAGGCAGGTAATACCTATTTAGGACAAAGATACACGATTCATTTGAATGTCTAAATCTCTTGTCTCAAATATATGCATCTGAATTCAAAAATTATAATAAATTATGCCACTATATAGGTAGTTTACTTGTATGTCACTGCAGTTTAATAACAAGTTATATTATATTATATTGGTATACATATACTACACCTCTATGTAATATCGTAATATTATGAAAAATTAGATGTAATAGCATTTTAAAATTATAAATTTTTTTCTATAACTTTTTAAAAAGTTCCAATTGGAAAATAGTATATTATCTACTAACTTACTACCTGGCTTATTATATTATCATATTCTGAGATATATATATATAACTTGTCTACAAAGGTCAAGTCCTACCAAACAGTTTTTTTGTACGCACTACAGAAACGAACACAATGGGAACAACGTTACTAAAAAATAAAAAGATCAAAGAAAATAGTTTAGCATATACATTATACATCATATATATAAATAATTAAGTCTGTATTATAATACATATATATATATATATATATATTATGATATTCAAAGAATCTTAATCTTATTGTGGTTAACAAAGCAACGTTAAAGATCAAAAGAGTTGTTCATATTTACAATAATAATTACAAAAAAATGTTTTTATACATACATTTCTACATTTTATTGAAATACAAAACTATATAATCATAACACTTAATCATAAAAAATTGCTATTTAACAAAAATAATTGAATACAAACAAAATAATTCAGATAGATTGATTAATACAAATAGGTAAATATAAAGCATGTCGAGAAGCCAGCGGCAGAGTAGAGAATGAAATCGATCATTAGAGTTATGAAAAGTGGCAAACGGTAAGAGCCCACGTGGAATAGTTTTACATTTTTATATCGGTTGATGGGGTACCTATATATGTGGCCATAAATATATAAAAGAAAACGGGATAAGGGTCGGATCCTCACTTGAGAGAGAATGAGAATATAATTAATAAGGTTGTGGCAAAACTATGTAACAAATAACAATCAGTTGTGTTGGCAAGTAAAGTTGGGGCGTAGAAGATAAAATGGAAGACAGCTGCAGGTTGAAACAGCAAATTGGAATAAAAAGATTGTAGGTATATAAGTACTTGAGAATTAATAAATACGGAAATACTTTTAAAATTTTAACGACATTGTTTCTGAAATCGGTACTCTCAACGAGTTATACCAGTAGCTATATATAGTAATAATAATGTATAATTGTATATAACTATTAAAACATGATGGTATAATGTTTTTATATTCTTTGTTTTGTATTATTATACGTTCAATATACTATTTATTATACCATGAATATAATTATATAGGTAAATCGAAAATATATTGCATCAACCCATTGGTATGTTATTGAAGAAACAATAATAACGTCGTCCTTAATTGGAGAACTTATTTTATAATATATAGTGCGGTCACCGGTCTGCGGTCAAACGGAAAAAATTACAGTAAAATAATTTAAAAAAATAATTTTTTGTGATACCCAATGTTTATGTATTAATGACAGTAGTATATTCACATATATAGAGTTAATGTTGGAAAAGTTTGGACTTTTGGAGTCTAAACTAGGTGCCTAAATCTTGCAGCAACGCCGAGAAGTCACTATATAATATCAACGGGACAAACAAATCTTTTATAATTCAACTAGCTTGGAAAAATTCTCAATGTCTTATATATAGGTATACTTTTACAATTGATTCAATTTTACAATGTGTTATAACTTATAATATTATACTAATGTACTAGCTGTTTATCGTTGTTGGTACCAGCTATATTATGGAAACATATAAAATGACCTAGTTAATCGTTCACCATGAGTCATGACGTACAACTCAAAAAAACCTCGCGATATCTCTTTGTTATGACCTCCGGCTCAAAACAATAGCATTATAAACGTTTTCATGTAAAAAAAAATAATAATTTACTGCAGATAGTATAATATAATATTATCATATTTTAAGTAAACTTAAATGATCGCAACATTTTGTAATCACCAAACCTGCAATATATTGGTATAAAAACCTTAAATACCAAAAAAACAAAAATAAACATAATTATTGTAAGTGACTATCAATTTATTACGTATACTAAATTACTCTTATTTTATTGAACTGTTAATTATTAAATATTCGTATTACTATATATTATCTACTTTTTATATTATTTTTATGTAAGATAACCGTTTCGATTTTCTTGCCAACGTCATTATTATTTTTATTATTCTCTCTTCTCTTTTATAATATTAAAGCTAAGTACTCTTGCTCTACAATATTATGCGGTTTTACTTCAAGTATAGAGCAGTTTCTAGTAATATTTCTCTATATTTATTATTTGTTCTATGTATATATCTCGTAACTATAATAAAAGCTAAAAACTATAACACTTATACAATCGTAAATTATTGTTCACATAAAAAAATACCGATAGGTACAATTTATTATAAATATTTTGAACAATTCTATATTATGCGACAATACATATATATGAGACAATACAATTTTGTGTAAATACGTTAGTTTACAGCGTTGAAAAAAGCGGCTTTATGTATATTTGTAGATTTAATCGATACGTTTATAAAGGAGAAGAGAAATACATTTTTCTCTCACTATATGGTTTATAAACGTCTTTTATTCATTGTAGCCATTAAATTGATGTACTCCACTACTCCAGTTTCAAAATACAACTATCAAAAGTGTATCATTCTATTGATCAATATTACACATATTTTATGAAGGGGAGGTACCTATATTATTTATATGTTTTATAAAAATGTGCGTGAACGTTAATGTGGTCTATACGCGTAGTATTTATAGTGATATTTTAAATAAAAACAATACAATTGTACTTGATTAAATAATATTATGTTATGTTCAGCTATAAACATTAATTTCTCTGAACAAATTCTTAATTCAAATTTTAATCTATACTCTAGAGTATTATAAAAGTGTGAATTTAAATATATGTATTGTTTTACTCGTTAATACAGTAAGTCAACATATTATTATGATGTAATAATGGTTTTTTTTTCGAACATTTTTTTTAAAATATTTTTATTATTTTGAATGTACAATTTTTTTATAGAATCATAAAAAATGGAATTTTTGGGCTTGTGATTTTATAGGTCACAAATGCATTTTCCAAGGTTTTTTTAATATATCAACATCAACACTAAAATGTAAACTACAATGTTGATACTTCAGCTATAACGATAGACGATAGTATACCATAGGTATATTATAATAATATAGTATACCTACTATGATATTAATAAAATATATTCCCCTTGTAATGATAATATACTTTATACTTATACAATATTATAAATTATAATTTTATATAGTCGGCAGGGGCACACGCGCAACATTTTGTGATGGTAGGTATATATCATTATAATAATTATATATCTATATGTATTATAGACGATAATTTAGCTAACCAAACACGGCCGACAGAACACCGGGCACTGATTTCGGTAGTAGTTATATACCTACATTTACGGCGTGCATAATTTTGTACAATAATTTGTCGGCCTGTCTTTGTGCGTAACAGCTAACAGTGGCCGTCGGGGGGGGGGGGGGGGGGTGCAACGTCCGCTACCCGCGCGCAGTTTCACCCTAATAAATACACGTCACGTTTGGCGAATGAGAAAAAGTGAGGAGAAAAAAAAACAACTTCTGAAGAAAGAAACAACCCCCCCGAAATTAGCCGTGTTAATAATGATAATATTGTATGCGTGTGTGTTATGGTCTCCTGCCGCCGCGGTGAAGTCGTCTCTAATAAGGTGTCGCCGCCGCCGCCTTCGCCATATGTGCAGGCGTGCCGGCGGGTCTGGCGTGGTGTTTGCGAAAAAAAAAAAGGAAACGTTTGTGCGTGCCGTCGTCGTCGTGTCTGACATGAGTTTACGATATTGTTATTGCTCTGCTTGTATAATACTACCAGCTAACGCGTATCTGGTTACTGCGGCGGCGAGGGTTTGTGTGTGTATATATATATATATATATATATATTATGTTATATATAGATATAGATATGCGTGTGTGCAGTGGGTGTGTACAACAGTCGGTGGCGGAAGAGGAGGACCGACACGAATTGGCTTTGTATATATATATATATATATAGTCGTTATAGGGTGCACAGACTTGTTATTACTATTATTATTTGTTAATATATATATTTTTATTTTCTCAGCTCTCTGTCCCTCTGCCGTATAGAGCTGTTGCTGTGCAGTGCACGGCATCGGCGTTTGCAAACACGGACACGTGTACAATAATATTACATAATATTATATATATATGGTTGTCGTATGGTGCGCGACTCTACTCGGTATGCAGCGCGGTCGCCGCCCAGACTGCGTGTCGCCCGCGTAGTACCTATTTACACGCATATACATATAATAATAATGTACTGTGGTGAATGTGTGTGTGTGTGTGTGTGTGTGTGTGTATATAGAAGGACGGCGGGCGGACAATGTTTTTTCTTTTACACACACACACCTAAAGAACCACCCGACCGACCGCCGCATTGCTGACAAATTTGTTCTGGATATTTACGTTTGGTGTGTGTGTTTTTTGTTTTGTTTTTTTACAAACCCATCCGACCGAGCTCCGTTTTAATATATGCGTCCTCTTTTTTTTCTACGTCATATTTTTCCTCCTCATTTCACCCACCTGATATCCAAATTTTATACATGCCATGTGTCCCCCCCCTCCACGCTGCTGCTGCATTCTAAACGTTTACTGCAGACTTACCTATATATATATATATATCCGTCAACTTTATAATTGGGATTCGTTAAAAAAGTGACGGACGGCCGCCGCCGTCATGCTTGCACACGTTCAAAGACGATTTACTAATCCTCAATTTACGTAATTTTTTTTTTTTTAATATGCCATTATATTTTTTACGTCACATCTGATCCGGCGATACGATATTCTTATTATGGCGTTATGAACATATTTTATATGTCTACACGTTTTAGTAGTATACGTCAAACAGCCAAACGGGACTAATAATAGTTCAGATATATACAGATTATACCGTGACGTAGGTACGTCAAATATTATTACTATACCTGTTTAGAGTTCTGGATTTGAAATATTTCAATGAAATAATGAAAAATAAAAACAATTTTATACTTATTCTGATATAGACGTTTAGATTATGATTATCAATAATGGTTAGTGATTAGTTATTATACGTATACATAAAATAGCGAACATTGATGATTAATGATTTATCAACGTTGATACACGTAGTTTAAGAATATTATACACATAAGTGTAATCATGGTCAATGGTACATACAATCAGGTACTTATAATCATGTAGACAGAGATAAGGAGATCAAACTCACACGCTTTAAACGTTTCGTAAAACATCGCATAATAATTTCCCTACCTGCTGAAGGGCAGTCACATATTATATCCGTATAATACGACGCTACTTTACCCCGTCCAACAACAAGGAATTTACGTTGTTTTATCGCAGGTTTTTTTTTCAATGAATACCAATAGTTTCAAAATGTAAAATATGACCTATATTATACGTTTTGTAGGTTTTGAAATTCTACTAGAAATTCTGGAAAAACTTGGTAAACACCAAACTATTATCAGTGCGATATACGATTATATTCTAGCATGGAATTACACTGTCTGTGTTCGATTTGATCGTAAATGGTGTATCTGCGTGGCGTATAGTATATGTATACGATATAATATAATATATAGTTGGCCGTTCTACTGCGGAGGACCAACCAATTAAGGCGGTTTATCGAATTTCCGCAGCGTTATTTCGTTCTTAATACATTTCGTATAACTGTGTGAGTGTGCGTGAGGGGTAGGAAATTGATTCGCGGTGTTTCTTTCGCCCGGGGCAGGCGGGAAAACGCGTGAAAACGACTGCACCCCATACCTACTACCCCTCGGACCGTGCCGTCACCCTATAGCATATTTTATATGGCATGCATGTATATATATATAATATATATAAACTGCAGCGCCCATCACCTCGTCCGCGAGTGCCGCCCGGGTTCCTCGTCGCGGATGCGAATAATATATTATTATATCACGCGGCGCATACACCTAATTCAGAGAGGGGCGAAAACGTTTTAATGTCCCTCGCCGGAAAATTGATCGGAAAGCCTCTTCGAGTGAAACGCGTGTATA
Organism: Metopolophium dirhodum; assembly: GCF_019925205.1. Taxonomy (NCBI): domain Eukaryota; kingdom Metazoa; phylum Arthropoda; class Insecta; order Hemiptera; family Aphididae; genus Metopolophium; species Metopolophium dirhodum. The sequence continues at coordinate 5,486,029 of NC_083566.1, forward strand.
ACAATATATATACAACACGCGATGCGGCGTGTTTAAGGGCCCGGAACTAATAAAGCGCGATATTGTAATTCTATGTAATAATATAACATAGTGTAGTCGGTCCCCGCACACACGCGCATGTATTATGGTACCTATTATTATTATTATATAGTAACAGATACGACTTTGACCATACGCGGTCGAGCCGTCGTCTCCACGAAAAACGTCCACGTGTGTCATAATTATTATTGTTTACATGTCTGAGTGTTGTATTATGCACTCGCGATGACGTGCTGTGAATGTGCGATATTATTAGCATAATGTTTAGCTGTGGCATCGATATGCTATTATCTACGGTATTTTACACTGGAGATACATATATCGCCGTATATGATATTATAATACTAAAGCTTTGTTTACTCGAATACTTCACATAGTGCAAAATATTTGCGTGTCGTACCTATGTCGTACCTGTGAATTTGTTTCTGTTAAATACTATAAATATAATAAAATTATAACCCTATTATACCCGTACGATCCACCGATAATATATTATTAAATGTCAAATGTATAAAATATATCGTAATAAATACCTCGTCGTGATCATCATCGTTCCTTAATATTATGACATTATTGCACAATAATATTATGCGCTTTAAGATTAAAAAAAAAAAGTTCTAAGATATTAAACAGTAGGTATTTATTATATATTTTTTACCCAAACATATAATATTGCAGGTAATACCTGTATATAAATTATTTGTAGTTACTGGCGGAGTCTAGTTCGACCACGTGGGCATCATATTATACGACGTGTACAATCGTTGTGTACTCACACAATACTACAATAGGTTTATGCATTATAAATATATTATTATAGGTAACATATTATATGCATACAAAATATTATATCATAATAATATATTATTATTACTATATTTATATACAATACGCGCGTATATATAACGCATATATAATATTTACTTTCATTCGCGTTTCTTCAAAGGCTCTTTAGCGACAACGCGCGCGCGGAGACGCTAAACCGTAGTAAACAGGGACGACTGCAGCAGCAGCGCACAAACTGCAAAAATGGGGTGAGAGCAAGAGAGCAAAAGAAGAGGAAGTATTAGTTTCCAGGTGATTGCGGCCAATCTGTAACGACCGGCCGGTAATAAAGGGACTCTCTTCTTTTTTTTTTTTTTTTTTGTCAGACCCCAAACCGTTTTCATTTATACACGCACATCAATCAAACGCTTATATTCTGTATATTATTATTATTATTTTTTTTTTTCACAACAACATTTACCTGCGATGTGTGCGTGCAGTGTGCTAAACATCATATTATATTAGCCCATATTATGTCGTTTCTCTTTATTATGTGTGTACCCCGCGACTGTATATTATTATTATTATTACTATTATTATTGTTATGTGTATTAACAGCTCTTCTCTCCGTATCCCGCCGCCGATCCATTATATCCGTACCCCGTGTGCCCTGGATCGGATAAACCAGGTCATTCATAAAGAGCTGATGCAGTGTTCATTGTCGGCCGCCGCTATATACATATTATTATGTACCTTTTGCCCTTATCTTCCTCTCACTCACTCTCTCTCTCTCTCTCTCTCTCTCTCTCTCTCTATCCTACTCTTTGCACCTACGTATATCCGCTCCTTTCTCTCTCTTCTGTCGCACTCTCTCCATGACTGCACATTATATAGGTACTATCCGCGCATCCGTACACCAACATTTATAGGTACGCGTATCCATGGCTGTCCAAATATTTATCCATACGGGAAAAATCCCAAAGAAAATATAAACATCTGTGTTTGCGGTCGAAAACTCCGACAATATAAGGTGTATAATACATTCGTATATACTATATACCTATATATATCACATGGTGCACGAATATCGCACGCCACTGGTCTCATCACCGTCGCAAACTCACATAATATACAATTATATTTTTAAATGTATGATATACATACTTATCCGGAACCATTTAGAAAGCTCACCGCTTTTGATGATATAATAATATTATTGTTAACACTAGTTGGAAGATCGGAGGCGTATATAGTTAGGTATAGTTCCATAGTTTCTCGTAATCTTGCAGTGCGCGGTACAATATATGACACCAGTCGTGTTAACGACTTAAATTAGGTTTGTACTTTGTTGTAAATGTATACTTCTGCAATCAAAACGTTATGTTCGAAGCTTTATGCACTTTAGGGCTAGTTGTAACATCTCCGACAGTTCGACTAAAGTTAACCGGAGTTTAATTGGCCGAATTTGCCCGGTTAAATAATCTGTTATCAGCTGATTAAGCGTACCTAATCGAAGTTTAACCGTAGACGGTACAACTGGCCCTTGGTGTTATATTATATGTATATAGTATATTCAAATATAAAATGTTCAGTCAAAGACAGTACCTATAATCAATTATACTTATTTGTGAAATCCATTGTTTATCGCTGAATTTCATTTTACGACTCAGAATATTTTTAATAAGTTAACTAACATCGACTTTTTTTATTAAAATCCGTGTATTATGGTAACAGTGTCTTTTATTTTACTCAAAATATTGAAAATTTAACATAGTTAATTTTAACTTTTAATCTTAGGTAGGTGCATATAGGTACCTATCAACAAGTTATTAATAAAAGCAAGATATCTTATTAAATCTTAAATACACTATTTTATAAGTAGGTAGGTACTAGGTAGGTATGAGCCATAAGGTATATTAAAATTATTAAAAAAGTATTCTTGCCGATAATTGTGAATTTAACAAATATATAAGTAGGTAGTCATTAAAACAATTAAAAAAACTAAATAAAACAGAAATTACATTTTGTGTAAAAATTAATTACTTAAAATTGTTATAAATACCAAAAGTATTTTTTATTCAAATCATAAAAATAGGTACTTATTTCTAACCTGCAGGATAACTTCAAAAACTCTAGATTTTTAAAGAAATGAAAACCTTTTATTAAGGAAAGTAGAAAAATTATATTATAAGACAAGTAGGTACCTATATTATATTGTATAGTTTTCTGAATTAAAAAATTTATAAGTATCTTAGCATTTAACTGCCGGGTATATAATGTTCTATACGGTCTATGACATAATTTAAGATTCTTATTGGTTCCTAGATAACTATATCTGCGACTATTTTATTAGTTTGAAATATTATATAATACGTATGATAACAGATGAACAATAATTTAAATATATTTATACGGTCGTATTGTAATGATGAGCTGATGCCACTATGAATATTATGAAACTATGAAAGAATAAAAAATTAAAATTAAACTAAATGGACTTGACATATTTATCATAATAACGTTTGTTTTTTCGGTATTATTGTCAGTGTAAAAGAAAAATATCGTAAACGTCCTTGTTATGAAACTACAACAATTTATTTATGGGAAAGTTTTTATTTAAAATAACAATACGTTGGTATAATATGGTTTGTGATAAATAAAATATAATAATAGGTACCTAATATCATAATATGAGCGTCGCACCAATAATATATTGATAACAATATAATAATATGAAAACGACGTGCAGTCGTAAGCATTATAATATTATCAAAACCTGAAAGCATATATAATATGATAATAATAACATTATAAATATACAATATAATATACCATCTCTTTCTGGATTTCGGATTTGGGGCGTATAATAATAATGTAATAATTTTTGTTTCTTCGGTCGGAACGAATTCGCAAGCCCGCGATTGAAAAATCGACATGTTTCGCAGCTGCCGTCTATCGTCCGGACTATTTGCTCGGCGGTATTTCGCGTACACTGCTGTATAATAATAATAATAATAATAATAATAATATAATAATAGTGTAATGTTGTATCGCAGTCGGCGGCTGTGGTGGCAGCGGCGGCGTTGGAGACGAAGACGACGACGACGAGGACGACGTGGAAATAACCAAAAATCCGTTCCAAACAATTGCGCATTGTACGGCATTGAACTTGCCGCGAAACCGCTTTGTACACACGGTAATCCGTTTAGAAACGCGACTATAATCTGCTTATGATGTGCATCGACGTCGTCGGAACAAATACCACCACAGACTGCACTGCAGCATTATATTATATTATTAGGTATATATACCCGATGAATACCAGCCATACCGCGGTTCAGCGGTCGTTGGATAAATATTATATACGCGCGAGTCTACAATATTCACACAGCGCCCGATCACAGCAGTGATAACGACGTGTAGGTACCCACGTGGTTTCTGGAAAGTAAAATCATTTTTTGATCTATGTGGTAATTTTTAGTGTGACGCACTAGTGATTCAAGTTTTTGGATAGATGTATAGTTAAATGATAAGTTTGGTACCTAATTGGCATAACACATCGGTGTATACCGGTTTCGGTTTACCTCAGTTTATATATTGCATTGGTATATTTTTGAACGTGGTTCAGACTACTTTCTAAGCTTTCCAGATATCTCTAAGAAGTTTCTCACAAATTGTCTTCAAAATCGGTCGACTAGAATTGAAAATTCCCGGGCACGCCTCGCCACTGGTCGTTGTACAAAGGTCATTGTAAGTCAAGTCCCTAGCTATTATAGATTAGGTTATACATATGTTAATCAGTCAGTTAGTACGATTTTACATAGGTAGATAGATACTATGGTAACCGTATTGTTGTATACCGCTTATACTAACCACAAGATTCAGCCAACCACTGTGACCAATTTTATTTTTCCGGAAATCACGGTTCACTTTATACCACGGAGCAGTGTGAAGTCGCCTTTACAGGAGTGTTTATTTTTCGGTAGACTATACTGCAATTTTATTATTATATACTCGCAGGATATTTTAACGTGAACTATTGTTTTTCCTCGTTAAAAAACTCGGCCGCCCTACCCACCCACTCGCAAAAATCTATAAAATCGTCGGTGACGCGAAAAGGGTTATTTTAATCGCACAGTTTTTTTTGCTGCGGTAATATAGGTACTCGTAGTAGGTATTTATGGGTAACAAAAACAAATAATAATATTATATCGAGTGGTCACGCGCGATTTTCAATGTATATTTTACGTCCACCGGCTACTTTTGTACCTATATACCTATATACGAATAATAAGCGTCTACAATAACACATGTGTGTTGGTGGGTGTGTATGTGTGTTATATTGTACGCCGCCGCCACGGCCTCCGGAGAGGACCGCACACGGCAGTTATTCGCGGGCTCCACACGGTCTGTCGGCCCGGTCAGAGGACGGCTCGTCATCAAAGGACCGACAGGAAACCCGCAGCCAGAGAGTCTGTATACTGGTAGTATGTAGGTAGTAGCATACATATATATAGGTATATTCGTTATTATTATTGTGTGTAGAATATTATGTACACATACACACACACAAACACACACACACACTCATATGTATTTTAATATAGACTATACAGTAGTATTTAGTCTTAGCGATGTAGGCGGAGGTGGCCTCTGTTCGTGCGTTTTCACTGAACCGTGAAATACTGGTATAATATGGTTCTAATAACGTGGTTGGTAAATATATATATATATAATATATTATATTTTACCAAAATCATGTATTCCACTGCAACAGCGAGTTTACGCGCATTACACTATACAGAGTGATTATTTAAATGGTGAAAACTCATCATTATCTCGAATATTTTTCGTGACTTTTCCTGACAGAATAATAATGTTAACGCGTACCTCAAAGTACTCAATGCGCTTTTGAAAAACACATTTTTTATAAATTATAATTGTGATTTTTCAATGTTATTTTAATATTCTTACCATGAAGAATGAAGATATCTTTATTCTTCATGGTTCTTACCTATACATTTCAATTCGACGATTTGCCATTAATTTAATACGCAACGATTATTGTGATCTCGGCTGAACAATACTTACCAATTGTTTTACAAATTATAATAGTACATGTGTTTATGAAAGTAAAAATACTGTGAGTCGTAGATATGAAAATTAAATAATCACGATTATAAATGATTTTAAAATACATGTATATGAGTATTCTTTTTTTAAATATGTCGTACTTACTCCAAAATTCAATCTATATTTACCTATTCAAATACCCGTGTTTGCCGCAAAAATAATCACGGTGTATGGTGTATGCATATGTATTAATCATTTTAACACACTCAGCCCCTCGTAGTAACTGTATATTATATTAGTTATTATATATTGTACACTGAGTTGTTTTACGGTTTGCCGCCGCCGTCTCCCTCACGCCAATAACACTGCTGCAGCACACGTGCACCACAGCCTTCCGGATATTGTCGTAACGTTTATAACGTATTATTATAATATAATCACTTGAGCTCTAAAATATATTATCATACCGTCCGTGTTGCGATGTCGTGAAGTCTGCAGCCACTGTATATTATCTATTAATTATTAAAATACAATGCTTGGTAGGCGGTGTGTCGTATATATGTGTCCACTGCAGCCAAGTCTATGACACTTAGTGATGGGAGGTCTTGTTTATCGTGTAAAATTTTACCAGTAAGGTAAGTTAACCGTAAATTTACAACGAAAAAATTTACCGTTCACATTTTTTTTACTAAGTCGAGTGACCACTATTAATTTATGCGTTTTTATATTTTTTATCAATTTATTAGAATTATGATACAAATACGGATTTTTACAAAATGATAATTACCGATAACTGGGCGATAAATGATAAGAACTATATTGTGATTATTAAATACAACATTCGTTAAGGGGATTCGATACCGTGATTGTCTGTTTTTGTCTAACACACACGTGACATAGGATTTTAGACTGGTTCTTTTCCAAACATACCAATATTGATCTAATGAAGTGATAAGAATTTTGAAAACAGATTTGAATTTGTCGTCAATTCTACTTGATATTGACTTTCCCACATTTTTGATTTTTGTTTTCAACTTCTCAAAAAATTGAAATACGACAATTTTTAAATACTCTTTTTTTAATATGACATTTTTAGGAATTTGGGAAAGTCAATTTCAAGTAGACTTGACGACAAATTCAAATCTGTTTTCAGAATTCTTATCGCTTCAATAGATCAATTGTAATGTTTGGCAAAAAACACGTCTAAAATACTGCGTCACTTCAGCGATTTGTGGTTACTGCCTAGTGCCTACTGGTTAATATTGTTTAATATGTAACGTTATCGCTTATTTATTTTATAATATTTTTCTTGCCATATTAATACTATTGTATAACTTGCCATATATACAATAGTTGTTAGTCATTAAATTGCCCGAAATGTAATGCGAACGATTCGACCTACTCTCGATCTGTAGGCGTCCGTGAGTCTACCGACGACTGCCGCAGACGTTATTATTATGATGCGTCTGTGCGGCTATATTATTATTATTGTAGATCGACGGCGACAACTCAACGTGTTTTGACGTCAAGCCATATCCCCCGCCTATATCCACGTGAGAACCCCGGACTGAGACTGAACAGGAAGTGTATAATATTTTGTATCTTAAACCCTCGAAATGGCGACTTTTAAAGAAAACAGAATTTATAACACGCATCACACGCAGACACGACGTATCATATTGCACCGTCACAATATTATATAGGTATACTCGCGATTACCAGACTTATAAAATGAAAAAGGACCGAAAATCCCACATTATACCAATTATACGTGTTTTGCACGCATTTACGATAAGTAACTCTATACTCACACTTATGCATATAAACTTATAAATAATAATAATAATATGGAATGGTCTCATTATGTAGGTATAGATATTATATAATATATATGAAAACGTATAGGCAGTACTTGAGTTAGGAATAAATTAGAAGGCGAATGCTAAGGTGTAAAAAAAATGTGAGTTCCTGAACATTTAAAGTCCTATTGATTAGGATATAATTAGAAGGTGTAACTCTTTTTTTAAAAGAAGAGAGACTCTGACCCCCCGCGTTTCCCGTCAAACCAAGCACTGTAATAATATAATGGTATGTGCCGTGTAGGCATAACATGACGTGTAATGTGTAAATGATTAAAGTTCATATTTTAATCGTATTGAAGTGCGCGTATTTTTGAAGCATAAATACAATTGATTCCAAGTAATTTTATTGAAAATCAGTAAAAAAAAAAAGACATGAACCCGAAAATCTGAAAAATGTTTTCAAAGCACTGCGAAGATATTAACTCATGAAGGACCTTCATCGAAGCTATATATATATATATTATAAAATATAATACGTTTATACGGGTTATATAATAGACGTTGCACGAGAATAAAGTGGAACTCTTATAAAGAATTGGGCAACTATAATATTATAATTTAAATAACGCTGTGCGTTATAATATTATATATTTGTATTATAATATATTGGAACGTGACGTGGTTCATCGCCGCCGACCGACCTATTGAAATTCCCTCACCGAGAAACCCAACGGAACGATAATTTTCCAGGCAATAAAGTTTGTGTATGCACTCACACGTCGCGAGTTCGATATTAAAAACAAAGGCTGCGCACATGTCATATTATGATGGTGTGAACAAAAAAAAAGCCTACTTGGTTCGATTCGAGAGGGTTATCAGCACGATACCGTTTTTGCAGAAAAGTGATCGTGTTGCACTTTTTCCCGCGTGCACCAAACACTAACAATTTGCATATTGCTTATTAATGTTTTGGCCTAGTTTTCGTTCAAGTGAGTCACTTGATATGACCGTCCAATGAAAGTGGCCCGTAGTATATATACATAATAATAATAATATATTCTTCAATATTATATGTATGAGAGGTTGTTTGCGAAGAGTACACACGTTGGGCAAGCATATTACACTATACACAGCCATCACTTTTGGATGTATTATATACCCATCATACTTATACACAAACACACACATATATATATATATTATAATATAGGTACTACCCACCACCATTATAATACATCATATTATATATTATATATATTGCCGTCAACTTAAAGCTCGTGGGGGTAGATCTGAGGGGGTGGGTAAAGACCTCGATAACTTTTATACATTTATTGGATCTCGTTTTGCCCTTTTTAAATATATTTATATATAATATACTATACGGTTGCGCTCCTAGAAATTTAATATTGACCTAGTGTAGTACGCCGCAGTTGAAATCGCGCTCATATATTATTATTTGAAGAATGAAGTGCTCAGATGGACGGATTCGAAAAAAAACAATAGTGTTTTTATGTACGTATAGAGTACCTACCAACTAGTAATAAATAATGTCATTCAATAGTACACTCGAGTGCCTTTTTTAAAAGTAGTTTTTCAAAGTTAATTGCAGTCGTATTGCAGACTTCGTATTATAATAATGTAGATACGTGTTTAATTTTCGAATATAAATTTTTTTATAAATTGACTAGAGAACCTATAAAAAAAACCCCTTGTAGTCTACGATTTAAGTGTAATACGTATATGCTGCAGCTCATCGTAATAACTACTTGAATACTGCAATGTAATCGGATTATCTCTCACTGCCTTTTTAATTACTGTATAGTATAATTATAATGAAATTATTTTGAACAGATATAATAACTTTTCGTTCGACTGTAAATCTGGTGAATTTAATATTGCGTGTATCTTCATTCGCTGTCGATATTAGTACACAAATATATGTATGAATAAATTTATTATATTTTCACTAATCGGTGTCAAATGTAATTAGTTTATATAAAAATATAATATAAAATATAATTAAATTAGGAATCCGATATAGATACACGTATTTTTTAACTGACATGATTATAATATATTAAATCGATTAATTGATAATAAAGATTATAGGAATTAATGCAATTTTACATATACTATACATTTACAGTCCGCTGTGACAATTTTATATTTCAAAATGTGAGTGTAATTTAAAAATTACATTAAGAACAATTTTAATCAAATTCATCGATACATAAGTTTGGGTATGCTTATTGCAGTGGAAATGGATTTTATAGGTAAATAAATACAATTTGAACGTCAAAAATTCAATCTAACTCACCATCTCGCTGAAAACCTCAACATCGATACAACCAACGTTCTCAAATTCCTAAGGGATACAGAACTTCATAAAGAAATTTAATATATATTATAAGTATAATGTACCTACCATATATTTAATGTAACTTTTCTATTATTAATATAAATACTATGTAATATTTTTTTGTAGCCAATGGCCCATAGTTGCCGAGGCATTTGTCACAATAAAAAAAAAAAAAAAAATACAATTTGTTTCATCGTCGATATTATAAAACCCAGTGTGTTTTTTATGCCGTGTGGAGTTAGGAAAGAAGTATAAATTGAATTCTTATTATATTATGATAATAACACGTCGTACACAGGGCTGGAGAAATATAACCATTATTTTATTTAGCTGGTATAATAGGAGTGGTAAAAAAAATCGGTTGACGACAATTATTTGCGGTGGTCGGGGTGGTATAATATACGAAATACCTACATGTAATAATATGTAGTGCCTATAATATATCTAGTACATATAGGAAGTAGGTACATACGATATATACTTGAATATTCTAAGAGTTTTATTTGCAGTGGAAAATATTATTGTTCCGCGGCGAAACAATGGGTTTTCAAAAAAACTTTGAAGTCGTGTATGCAGCGTAACGGCGCCCCGCGAGTAAAATCGTAACGATGCGGGATTGAAATAAATCATTTTTTATTATGTTTTTATCGTTGTTTAATATAATTATTTATTTTTTTTTTAATATTTCATACTTTTCCCATCGCTTTGGTGATAATGCCGCACCATCGTGATGATATATAGATATACGTATATTGTGTATATGTATATAATATAAGGCGTATCTATACATAGGTATATAATATATTGCCGAGCTATACCGCGGTGTCTACACCACGTTTATATTGTATTATATATTTTATTATATACTATATTATACAGTATATACCTCTATATGTATTGCCGTGCGGTACCTATATACATATAATATTTCGATTATATTTTATAATATTATACGTATATAATACGAGCGGATCGCGCGCCGGAGGTGCCGGAAAAAAGTTGTCTGTAAGTATATACGAAAACTTAACGTGCAGCCGCGAGTCGAGTTGAGTGATTGTTCGCGTAAAAACTTACGCGTTCGGAGCGGCGTTCATAAGGTAAACTATATATATATGTATTGTATACACACACCTTTAATCTATATATATATATACGCGTCTTATTCCTTCCCGTCTGCAGTATATAATATAATATATGTCTTTATATATATATATACACGTCGCGTATAATACAGCGGGCGGAGACGGAAACGTCGAATTAACCGCACGGCGACGACGAATCACCGGATTCGGTAAAAAGCCCGGCGGCAAAGTTCCGACGAGACGCGTGTGTCTCTCAAACTTTACGATCCATTTATGCATAATATGCATATAAGGTGTTTTGCACAAGAGTTGAATACGTTTTCCTCATAGATATATTATGATATATATTTAGCAGACGTGCGCTCGTGTTTTGTATACAATGTACACACACACACACACACACACACACACACACACACACGAGGTTAGATGTATCCCAGTACGGCAGTTGGATGTGCGCTGCTCGCAAAAGAGGCGTTTGCGAAATAAATTAAAAACTATTGCGTTTGCAGGTGTCATATACATACATACAAACATATATTGTATATTGTGTGTATATCGTTGAATATATATATATATGTGTGTGCGGAGACGGCATACTATACCTACACATTGTGCAAAAATACACACCTATATATTATTATACAAGCGATTTATGTACGTATCGACATAATATGGAGTATTACCTGGTTTATGTATACCTATATATATATATGTGTATATACATATCGCAATACGCGCACGTTGCGTTGACAAACTTACTGTATTTACAAAATACAAATTGTATTTGAGCGCGATTGTTGTAAATGGTTTCGTCGAAAACTTGCGTAGATCGCGTAAACGTGTATATATAATAATAATAATTATACTATATTATACACCGCACGTGCAGGTATTGTATAATAATATGACGTACCTACCTGTCATTGTACGGGCTACACGCGATATTGTTAGGTAGGTGTATGTATTTTGTTATTAATAATCTTTCATAATATTATGAATGTTTTTACTATTAAATATCTATATTACAATCTTCAATTTCAGTTGTACAAATATTAATTTGTTATCATTATTATTATGTAGTTATCAAATATATTATACCTATTTTATTATAATAATAATTCGTACAATTTAATTTTATAGATATTATATTACAACATATTGTAAGACTGAGAGTCTTTCTTCCGCTAAAACTGAATTTCGGAATGATGATACTTTTTCCATAATACTCGCTAATATGTAGACGTAGGTAGCTGTCGCAAAAGTTCATCAAATGAGGTTATCTACACCCTATAGTGAAAAAAAAAGGATGCCTTTTCGTCTCTGCTTTATGAATTCAGCCTATAAAATTACTAAGTATAGGTATAAATACCATATAAGATTTAACAATACCAATAATAATAATAATAACAACAACAATAATATACAATTTAAATAAACAATAAAAGCGGATTTAGGACAATTTATTCGATGATGAGATGGCGTACAAATGGATCCGCTAGGACAGGTGGTGCGTATAAGCCATACGCTGATACGCGTCATACGCATAATAACATATAAGTCATATCATTATTATTATTGTTATTATATTTATTTTTTATTATTATATTGTCCTCGAGGATTCTATGTTTGCGTTATTTCGATAACTATATACACACTATACAAAGTACGTACGAAATCCAACACAATCTGTACTAACGGGGTGTCAAATTTATCAAAGTAATAGCAGCACAAGCATCACAGACTGCATCTGCGACAGTATGGCCATAATCACAGATGGGTGGTTGACGATTACGTTCAATCCTGGAGACTATTTGATATTATAATGGATATATATATATAGGTATAGGTATTTTATGGGCCATATAACACGTTTGGGTGCACGAGGTTATTTTTTTACCTGGCGATCGGGAGAACGATTGCAATGTACACACTTTAAGGTATACATAATTTTTTCGGACACCAAAAATGAATACGACATTTTAGCCGTAGTTATCTACATCATAATATTATCAATTATGCCACAAAGTTGTAAAACATTTTTACTATTTTACCTTGTGGATTTCTCCATTAATTTTGGATTGACGTTGCCCAGGAGGATGTTGGCTCATATCATTTAATTGTCTCCCAAAAACTTGTTTGCAAATTTAATTAAAAAATATGTCGATCGTCACGTATTATATATTAATAAATAAATCTATAAAACTCAAATCTCTATTTTCGTCTTGAGCTTTATTTTTACAACTTAGTTTATAACAGTATAGGTAACGTGTCTTGTCTATGTGTACCCAAACGTTATATGATTTTCTATAGTTAAATGCGGTCACGGTCATGTATCCAAATCAATTTTATTCTTTGTGTCCAAACGTGTCGGATTTCGTGTCAATTTGTCCTAATCATCCGACATATAAATTATTGAACCATATGGGCATATTTACATTTAGACATTATAATAATATATTATGGAGTATCAGAACGGAAGGCCGTCTATATAATATAAATACCGTAGCGTTCACAATTTTTTTGTAAATTCCCTTATCGATACCACCGTCACCGGAATACTAACCCATTATATAGGTAACCATTTTCGCTCATCGCACTAACATACAGTGACTTAGTTGATGGAATAAAAAATATATTATCCAATTACCCCGTGTGTTGTATGTGAATCGGGAACGGCCGCGTCGCCCATCCATTCTACATAATATTAGTATCTACAATATGGCTATGAACTATGAAGTAACAGCAACGATAGATTCGATGTACTTTTGTGTATGTGTGCGTGCTTGCAGTGTAATAACCATCGCGGCAAATACATCAAACGGATTCGGTCGTCCTTGGGCCTTTGATATCGATAAACATTTACGGGAAGCAATAAAAATCCAATGTTTTCGTTTTCGACGGAAAACATAAACACGTCGATAATGAGATTTTTTCGCCTCCTTCAAAGGGTCCTAACGCAGCGGTCCTAATGCATACAAATACATCCTTACACACATAAATATAAACGAACACACGCAAACACACGTATTACACGTTATATATATATATATATATTATAAGACGATATATAATGCTAAGTTTTTGTGTAGTGGCGGCGACGGTTCACACACCGGTCCAAAAACAACATTGTTAAAATATAACGCGAGGCCGCACACACGCGTATATATTAATAATATAATATAAATTATAATATGTATATAATGTATGTGTATATTATACGATCGGACAGAGGAGATGGAATATAATATGTTTGAGAGCGTCGGAGGGCGGAGGAGTGTATACAGACATGTGTGGATGGTCGGTCTCTCCGTGCCTCGGGATGTTTATGTTTTTAAGTTGTCCGAAAACAGATTGATACATATGGTGTAAACGATTTTAAACACGGTCGGTTCGTATTAATAATAATAATAATAATAATAATATATATATTATATGATGTGCGTATGTACGTATGTATAGTGTATAGTTTACGTTTTCGGCGGGGCGGCCCGACATAAAAAGGAATTTTTATTTTCCATCAATATTATTATTACTATTATTATCATTTTCGCCTAAACAGTGTCGACAGCCCGTTAAATTTACAATAACAAACCGACCGTTTTCACGTGGGCTTACGATTATTATTATTGTTGTGCATATAGTATACGTTACCTACCTATATAGTATAATATATTATACTTACGTATGCCCACGGTGGATATTATTATTATTTGTGCGACGAGGCGAAGTGTGCGACCCGAAATCGGCCTTTTACCTTATATAGGAGCGGCAATGATATGATTTGTTTATTATATGGGTACTAATACTATAACTTCAATTTTTTTTTCAAGCGAAAGTAAAATGTATATTGTAATGTACTCGACAAATTTTTTTAAAGGTATTTCAGCTGTTTTATATTTCAAGGTTACGTTAACGTCTAAATTATTTGTCTTTTCACTGGAAAAAAATCAACTTAAATATCAACTACAGCCAGTAAACATAATGGTTCTATTTAATAATATTTATTTAGTTATTTAATAATAGTATACCTTATAATAATATACTCTATATTATCTTATGTATTCAAATAAAGTATAGGTGCCATAAATCATCATAACTATTAACTATTAAGATCTTCGAGGGGCTAAACATATTACACGAAATTTTAGTAAATTTGCCTGTGCAATTTGAAGATTTTTTTATTTCACGCATAATGTGAACCGAGCAGACTACATTATTGTATTTTATTGTTTATATAGATTCCAGAAGTCTAGAATAGTAAAGCCGTATTATACAGGTACAATATGTAGAGAAATGGAATTAAAAAAATACCAAAACGTTACCATAACTTCCTTTTTTTTACCATCATTCGTTGTCGCTAGCATCTGGGACGTATTTCGTGCAATAATTATTACTTTGGAAACTGTTCGATTGACCGCATTTATTTCATTATAATATACGATATTATATTAACAAATAAGAATAATAATCGGTCATAATTACACTACTATAATTGCTAATATATAATATAATAATATACCGACTACAAGTGCCGCGACGATACGCGCATTGCACTAACTCATTGTTAACTCACTACACAAAACTGTATATATATAACATACTGCCGTCATCGAATATAATATACTCAACACATGCCGCAGTTACTGAGCATGTATTATACATAATATAATAATGATATATTAAAGGCAACCACTCGGGCATTTCGGGACGGACCGCCGCGGCGCGGGTTAATTGTTTTATTATTTTTCTACGATAATGATATCATAAACATATAGTATAGGTATATATTGTATTATATCCCCCAAAGTCCTCGACGTTTACACACTGCGGCGGCGGCGGCATCACATTTCCAATGGTCGTGATTCGATCAGAACCTACAGAGTGTGTAACGCGTAAAGAAATAAAAGGGAATGAAAAAAAAAAAAAAAAATGTTTTACGAGAGGAGAACAGTTGGTCGAGTGGTTTTCGGGCGTACGCGTATATATTATAATGTTATTAAGAGAGGTTCGGGGGAGTTTTTGCGGGCTCGGAAAGACGTCGACCAGTGCCACTTCAAATCTCTGCAAACAACTGTCACTATATATTATTATTTTTATTATTATTACTATTATTATTATTATCATCCGCGTCATCGGTAACATAATCGTCATCATCGTCGTCGACTATATTCGCGTCCATAATAACACCGCACACTGCGATAATCGTATACTATATGACATAAAATTATATTGTACAACACCACCAGTTATATGAAAAACTAGCTGACACGGCAATGCGCTGTTATTGCTAGGTTTTTGTGATTGTGCGAGCAGTATATTGTCAGGTAGGCGTGGAAATTAATTCAAAATCCTAACCTAACTGTAGATACTAAAAACCGATTAATAAAAAAAAACTAAACATTCGAACTTACATGTATAGATAGAGAAGAAAAGTAATAAAAAAGTAAAAATAAGAAAAAAACAATGAAAAAACAATGCAATTAATAATAATAATAATTTATAAGCCATTTATAAACAAAAAATTACATAAAAAACAATGCAAAAAAATTGTGCACGAGGTTCGTTGATCGTGGTTCGAACTCGAGACCCCTGTTTAAATCCCTTGTTTGAGAACCTACCCGGGTAGGACATCTTATTTACCTTTTTCGCGACAAAACAAAGCCTATCTCCTTTCCCCTAGATGTAATCTATCTCTATACCAAATTTCATCGCAATCGGACGAATGGTTTACGAATGCATAAAGGACACACCAGTACAGACATTGTTTGTCTTTTATATAGTAACGTGTTTATCATAGAACGAATGGTAATTTACATAAATAATAATATAATACACTTTTACCATCTATCGTTCAACGAATGCCATTCTATATTGGTAATATATTATAAACTAACCGTATTTGCCGTTTTGGCACAATTCGGCACGGTAATTATTTTGCACAGTTTGTTTAGTCAATACTGAATAAAAACTAACTTAATATAAAAAAAAAAACCGGTGTAACCAAACCAAAGTTACAGAATTTTTTTAAAATAACTTAGGTAAACGTTGATTTCATAATTAACGTAGATAGGTATACTGTATACTTTGGTACCTATTAATATTTGTTATTTTTTAACTGTACGATTTTTTCTGGCTTCTGAGCTCTTATATAGCAAATTTTATTATAATTGTCAACAAAAATAACTGGGTGTCTGCCGTCTGGGTAGGTATTAAAATTTAAATCAAACTTAGTATAAAAAATGTATTTTAATTCTACAATAAAATAATTGAATAATCATATCATCCAAAAGAAGAAATACTGCAGAATATAATTTTATTATAATGATATCGTGCTAAATAATACAAAAGTATGATTCTTTAAAAACAATTTAAGAACGGAATTGCACTACAAACGGTAAAAGTTTTCTACATAGTTCCAGAGAATGTATCGATGGGAAAATAATAGAAACTGCGCTGGTAGGTATAACAGAGAGGTCAAAACTGATATTATTTCCTAATAGTTTTTAAGAAACAATTCATGTGAATAAAGTTATTTAAAGTAAAAAAATGCAGTGAACCAGGTATATATAAAATAAATTATAACTACTTTTCGTTGTTCACACGTTTACATTTTATTCGGAAAGTATAACTTTATGGGGGTCATAATAAAATAAAATAACACTTTGATGAAGGATTCTTCAAAAGAAATTAACATCTTGCATGATGGTTTGATAATATTCGTCAAATTGTATATAAAAACGTATTATGATGATGATAATATAATTTATTACAGTTAAAATATGTACACTTATAAGGATACAATAAGTAACTATTTCTTTATTCCTTCTATTCCCAAAATGTAAATAGATATTAAAATAATAAAAATAGATACCTAGGTATAGGTATATCAAATTGGTTTTTTTCTGGTGTAATGTCTGTCGAGTGTCGACTAACACACATGATCATGCGTGGTTCAATATATTATTTTTTTACACGGAGTTCGGCGAATATGAATATTTTTTTATGATACCTACCTTATTATTTCGGGAACATATGGTTTAACAATGATATTTTTATTTTAAACCTATACTAATATCATAAAGAGGAAAGGTTTGGATGTTTGTAACAAATAAACTCAAAAACTACTGGACCGATTTCAAAAATTCTTTCACCATTGGAGTGCTGCATTATCCCTGAGTAACATTGGATAATTTAAAAAAGGTAAATTAAAACTCGGGGAGATGCTAAAACCGGGATTTGGAGATTTACGATGGAAATGTTTGTTTGTAAATGGTTATGCTATTGGTTTTAATAATAATTATACCGCTGGTGACAATACTGGTCTGCTATAGTGCTAAGAGACTATTGCGTTCTTCGCGGTACTCTTCGTGTTGACTCCAAAACTCTTAGTTTTCTGTAGATGTGTATGTTTAAGAGTTGAAGATGGGTGCATGCTCGCTTTGCTTTGCTTTGAAGGGGCGGCTATGCCGTTAACTATACCAGGCTTTCGCCTCTACTAGTGGATGAAAGTTGGTGAGGGTGATTATTTTAAAATTGTTGGCCTACCCATGATAGTGGGTAGGGTTCGATCCTGTTTTTAGTGGTTGGAGGGGGGTGCATGCTCGGATGAAATGCACCTGTATTTATACAAAAAGTTTCTATCTAGACGCGTGCGGTGATTGGTGCATTACACCCGTTGCCACTTGAGAATCACATAGACTTCAATGTATTTCATATTTGTTAAATGTGATCCTCACTCGTTAATCTGTGTTTCTCTGTGTGATGGTATTGCTGGGTTTTCTGGTTTCCAGTACTCCGTTACACATTGGTTGCAAATTATAATAGTCATAATAGAAATTGGTATTTTTTTTTTTTTATTGGTTGTCATTGGTGTCATAAAATGATGAAAATGTGCTACAATAGTTTCTATACTCTGTTCAGCGAGAGACCGCACCGCGCACCGACGAAAACTGGTTCCCCCACGCAACTTCCTGCCATTGGGAAACCGGTTAGCATGGTGACGCGGAGGGATGCGCAGGATCGGCGCGTTCTCTCACTAACTCTGTTAGTCTGTTAATAATTAATATTGTTCAAAATTATTTGAAAAATACAGCATGTACTTCTACATAAAATTTCCAATTAGATGATTGTATCTTCAATATTTTTCAACTATTATTATAACAATTTATTGTAGGAACCTTGTATTCAATTTTCAAGTATTTTAACCAAACGTAAACAATTTTATTGACATTCACGAATAATACTTTTAAATTATAACAAAATAATTTAAATTCTAATGTATTCTTCGTTTAAACGTCTAATTTAGTTCAAATTATTTAAAATAAGTATTTATTAAAAAAACTGAATCAACTTTTTTTTTGTTAAAATATATGACTTATGCGTTATGAGATCTTAGATATAAATAGAAAATGTTTTATTGATTTCAAACTCAAAATAATAATATGCACATTTTCTTGATTTTGACGAATAATCTCGCGAAAGCCTAATAAATCTATGATCATGGGACTTGCCGGCTGCATGTATAAATATGAGTAGTATGCAAAACGAGAGAACCAGATCTATATATAGTCCATCGGACCCAAATATTGTAGTACCTACATATACTTATGTGAGTCGTTGTCTAGTTCAGCGTTTCTAAACAATTTCAACGTCACGAAATAGCTAAAAAATAAAATCATCACACCCCTTTATAATGAAAAACTTTTAAATATAAAACAATATCAAATACCACATTAATTTATACTTTTAACTTTATTATTCATAGTTAATAGTGTATTAATTTAATACTAAATATAACCGTAGAAACTATAACATTTTAATTTTTATCATTATATGGTTATGTATAAATTTTTTATTTTTAATGTAAATAAAAGGTTGTTTTTAAACATCAGCGTTTAATTATTTCTGACCGATGCTGAACGCTGGTCTAGTTATATATATATGACTGCTCACCGTGGCTAAGCATGTTTTCTGAGAACACGTTAAGATTTTTTAAAAATGCTTAAATATTATTGAATCTGACAATATTTGTAATGTAGTTACGCAATCCAATTTCAAAATGTCTTAAAATGTTGTAAGTTATACAATGCTTAGAAGTTATAATAGTACGATTCTGCCCCGCCTTTTCCTACCTATAATATTATAATATATACCATATACATTATACACGAAGACGAGTATATCGTTTCGGTGACAAACAGAAAAAAAGGGCGGATATGGGCGGTTTTCGCGGTTACAATATAATAATATATATTATTATATTTTCCGAGAAGACGACTACAAATGATTGCGATGGTTGTCGACCAGCTCGGGGCCATCGCGCGCGATTGTTCAAACAGCGGCGGCGAAAACATTATTTATTTCGACGCGCTGACACACCGCCGAATACGGTTAATTAAAATCGGACTTTCGCTCGAGGGGTCTATTTATATTATATAGTAATGGTAAAGTCACTACTCGATTATCAGCAAGACTCGTGATGCGTACTTACACGATATAGGTATCATAATATACACGCGGGCAATATTCACGACGACGACTCGTTCAAACGGTTTCGTTTCTATTCTTTTTCCTCAGCTATTTTCTTCTCGCGCGCCGTTTCCACTTCTCCACCGCAACCCACGAGTTTTCACTTCGGCGTGGTCGTGCAGTAGGCGTGAAGGACGTGAGCGCATTTAGAGCAGTACAACCGCGCCCGGCCGCGAAAGACTAATAGTGCGCCGGTTGACGCCACAGGGCCGGAGTCATTTATTTGATTTCGACGACGCCTCTCACGGGGGATCGAGTGCCTTTGTCGCCGAAACAATTGGTTTCCGTCGTTTACCAACGACGTCTTTGGCGACGTATTTCAGTAGACATAATATATTATGTTAGCATACGTACGCGATTCACCTAGGGTTCGCTCATCCCCAGTTTTTCATTTTTTAAATAATTCTGATTTTTGTAATCTTCAACTATATACATAGGTGCATGTCTTAAGATATTTGGATTTTCAGTGTTATTTAAAAATCACATGACCTGTATGGTACAAGTTTCTCTTTTTCAAATGAAAATATTTGTTACTGTTAGGCAGACGATTATTCCGAAAATGATATAGGTACCTGTATGGCTGTATCCAATTCAAATTTGAACGAGTAGTTTTTGAGCTATTTAGCTATTTAACTATGTGACTAAATGACTGTATATATAATAATAAGGTCCACGGGGTTGACAACCAATCTATGAATATTTTGTGATTTGAAAAATGATCCGTGTATAATAAGTACCCATTACATTGGTACATTATAAATTATGTATTATATTATATTTTATATAAAACCATTATGAATTTTACGCATGCAAGTAGGTAGGTATTTTATTACTTTTAAAACTACTCGTTCGAATTTGGATTAAGATACAAATACATTTTCATCATCTGCTTAAAAATGTATAGATAAACATGTGATTCTTAGGAGCTAAGAAGTTTGTATATCATCACAGAACACTCCTATGCCACTCTATATATAAGACGGCAGACAGTTCTCATCGAAAAGTTTGAGAACATAGTTTGCTTACAGCGATGTCGACGACCGTTTATACAATACTTATTATAAATATTTTATAATATTACCTATATTATAATTTATAACTATAGGTATACGCGCAAGTTGAATATTCAAATTGCTATCAAATATTTCACGGAGGAATCAATTTGTTTTGAAAACATGTTAAGAGAAGATCTCGTAGAGGGAGGAGGAAGTGAGGGGGGGTGGATATTCACTCATTTTGCAGCTTAGGTGGCAAAGCTATTGCGGTTCACGGTGATTTTCTTTATATTTGCATTGTGTATTTTTTTTGATTTTATATATGTGGTGGTTATCATGGCGATTGAAGGAGTTATTCCAACTTAGGCTATAAGAGCATAATATATAAATATGTATAAGTGAATAATATTATTCCAATACATACAGTAAGTTACCTAAAACTATTGGCTTGATAATAAAAATATAGTAGAGTAATGAAAAGTTGGTAAAGGGATAGTGGAAAGTGGGTAAGGTTAAGATTAATTTAGCACCTATTCAATATATTTTCAGCAGTGGACGTCATAATTTTGAACACTGTTCACATTTATAATTTGTTTAAAATAACAACATGCTATTAAAATAATTCAAAATATGTTTTTATTTACATAATATTGTCATTACTAATGAAAATTACAACCACTGATTAGAATAGTTCACAAATTTTATTTACAACTTATTTGCAGGATAGCGATTCATTTCCAGAATCTATACATTTAGTAAGTAAGCAGCTTAATTCGGCTTTGTCCAAAAACGTTCCTGAAAAAACAAAATATATATTAATATAATAACAAACATTTTTATGACTCTTAATCTTTGAATGCATTTTAGATTCCGAGCGGAGCTATGGATATATTAAGTATTGACTTCACAATGATGTGTATTTATTTTTTTTAACTGTTATCACTTTTAACATAGGTAAGTAAAATGCTTAGATTTTCAACTTCAATATCTACTCTGGTAGGAGAGTGAATCTAGTTGGTCAAAACTAAACAATTTAATTCCTAGTGGGTACCTACTTTTATTAATAATTAGGGGAAAATGTGAAATTTTACACAAAACCAGTTATCAACAATTTTCCTAATTTTGTTTCAATTAAAAAACGAATAAACGTAGTTAGGTACTTGAAATTTTCACCAAATATTATTAACACTTTTTTATATTTAATATTATAATTAAAGAATAGCCGTTACATACATTCCCCTTTTTCTTTTTTTAAAACAGCTTAAATTACATTTATTTTCATCGGTTAACAATCTCGAATGGAAAGTTTTAACATAAATATAAGTTTTTCCTCAGCCATAGAACAAAATTAGTAATATTTTGAAAAAAAAAAACTATTCTATTCTGATCAAATATTAAGTACACAAATTTGATATATGTGTATTTGGTTATATGATTTCTGATTAGAAACAAAGTTTAATTCACCACCAATATAATACAGTTCTACACAAACGAAAATGTTTATTTTTGCATTTAATAATAGTTTTATTCTGATATATTAACCTTTATATTAAACTTGGGAGATGCGATTTAAACTTAAAAATGCCTTATTTTAACGGATGTGTCGAAAAAGATCACCAAAAATGTTAACCAGTATATAGAACATGAAAAAATTACTTACCTATAAGAATAATTCTACTGCCCGGTGGTACTTCAGATAGACTTTTCGATAACTCCTGAAACTCGTACATGTCGTAGACGCTTTGTATCATAGCTATCGAACCGTCGGCGAATCTGATTACGCCCTGTAACACACGTTATACACAAAAATTACAACCCTATATAATATAATGTATAACACGCACACTCCGTCGAGTCCGCGCGACGTATCAAATATACCCTCCCCCCCCCCCGCGTAGTTGTATCAAATCAAATAAAAAACAAACAAAAGACGCGATCAGAAATCGCGCGGCGGCGTCAAAATCAATCTAAATGTAATTTACTACATGTGTGTACGCGCGCACCGAGGGCAAGGGATTTGGTTTTCCGTCGGGTGTTGTACGTGCGCATTAAACACATTGTTACGTATACGAGTGGAGAAATTAAAAAACTAAAAAGGATTATACGAGATCGCCAATAATAATAATAATAATAATATACGTATGCGCCGCGGCTTTTGCTCGCACTTGCAACATATTATATTATAGATTCAGCCTACCGCTCCCCTCCCCCCCCGCGGACGGCGCGTTTATAAACTATAAGTACACACGATGATAATAATAATAATATATTAATTCGTTTTACACCAGCGTATCAGTTTGTTTTGTCGGTATTTGTACAGCACCACCGACGACGACGGCGGGGGGGTGGGGGAGGGTTCGGGTGCAGGGTGTCGTACAGATAGTTTTTTAATTCGCAGCGATACAGCGATGCCGCTGCAGTGTTTGATATTGAAATTCTTCAGCCGGTCGTCCGGCCGTCGATGCGCATAACATTATAGTCCCCATAGTCGTCCGCCGGCCGGCTGTTTGTGTAACCGACCCTCGCCGAGCAGCAGCCTCGCGGACCGGCGGCGGGTGGCGCGCGCGTTAATCACGGTTTAATTAAAACATCAAAGGCCCCCCACCACTCCCCTCCCCTCCCCCCTGAAACCCGGGCGGGCGCCGCGGCTGATTGGTAACGCCTCCGAGTGTTGTAGTTACAAGCCGGACGACTTTGACGAATTATTAACACCGAATCGCACACCGATAAAACGCTTACGCCCGGCCCCCGCGCGCCGTTTAATGCACATCCGCGACGATAGCTTTTACACATCATGCCGTCACGAATCGTCGGAAATCGGCCAGCTTACATGCGTATACACGATATTGTTAGCATGAGCGGGCGACATCATGCAGCCGAAGTAGATGCGAAGGCATATTAATAACTTTCAACGTTTCTCAAAACTATGGACGGCTATATCGCCACCCCGGCGATGGGAAAATATTTATTCCACCCGAATTATCGCGCGACGATGGGTGAACGTTAAATGCCGCACGAGTAATAATATCATAGTGGGACGTGTGTTGCAGTGTTTCTTAAAATCACTATTACCGGTCATATACCCTTATAATGTACAACGGATCTCCATTATAATAGTATAAGAATATATAAGTACTGTTTATAGCAATCATTCGAAACTTGTACCTATACTTTTAACCCTTCTCGAGCAAGTTGACTGCCTTGTGTATCATAATATTATATGTGATACGCATCAAACTTTCAATTATAGCCCTTAATTTACTTATACTTGCCAATTTTGTCTTGAGTATTTCACAGATGATTTTCGAGATTATTTATACATTTTTATCTAGGGAATTTATCGTGCCAGAAACTCTTGTAATGTTACATAATCCGCTGATCCAGTGTATAACAGACTCCATGAACATCTCTCTCCAATACACCTGTACCGACTTATCCATATAATACGTGCTGGCCGTATGTTCTAGTAATACAACTTTATCAATACATGTACCTTATGCGCCGTACGTCCGAGCGACAGTCGTAGGATTTTATGGTATATTCTTATTATTATAATACTGTCACCGAAGTCAACCATGGAGTAGACCTAAAGGCCATCTTTGGCGACCGGCATCGCCGACGAATACGAGGGCAAACCCTTTGTAAGGGTAAACATAATATATACATATTACTTTGGCCGGTACGTTTACATTTATTATTTATTATCATAGTATAGGAATCTGACCTATTGTATTTATATAAACGATATTTTTGCATGCATGGTTATCTACGAGCATCTACAAGTACCAACGTCCGACATCCCTCATGAGGTTATTTTGTTATTATTATTCTGAGTCTACAGATTATAACTTTTGTTTACCACATTGTGGAAATTATATATTATACTTATATATAATTATTAATAGACATGATAAATATCGTATGATATCTCTATAGCCATAAGTTTAGTGCCTTGAACGAAACTAAAACGTCTTATCTTTTTTGCATAAATATTATACACTTATGTTCATTTATTTTACCTACACCCGTTCCTATTTATATAATATTCTCATACGAATATCCACGGTATCTCCGTATTGATTTTCAGACTCGGCGCGTGTTTGACGACCAAAAAAGGTTGTCATAATCATTAATCGTAACTATTCGTGGTGAGGTTCAACGAAGGTTCCACTCTAATGAAAATCGAAGTAGGTATCATAATATATGATACTCAGGCCGGGTTTATAAAACTACTGAGTGCATAAAGGCATCGTGGCAAGATCAGTGCAATTGGTAGGACAGGCAACTTTCTAGAGCAAACTCGCGTTTTCAATTTAATTCAAATGGAAACAAATATCGATCGATGAGTCGATGGTCAATAAATCAATCTGATTGATTGATTCAGAAAAAACGGATTCACCGTATACGAATACCTATAGAATAGGAAAGTACATAATATTATACGAAAAATACGTTTTTGCAGGGAAGTCTGTAAATATTTGCAATATTTTCACGGAACACTCCCGCACAAGGTTTAAATTAAAGAGTAAGTTATTAATAATAAATTCCAAATTTCTAAATCATTATAATATAATATATGTTGTACAGCATTCGAGCAGCGAGCAGTATTATTTATACCGACGTACGCCTACAACGAAATCGTGCTATTACTATATAATATATACTATATACTATATAATATATAGTATACTATATATATAATATATATAATATATAATATACTATATAATAATATATTTATATGCATATTATTATATTATATTGTTCCAGGTTTCTACGCCACTCTCAGAAAAATATATTATTGCGGTGGCGGTCATAAAACACGTACGATAATATTGCGGTGCAGTATAAATATTTGTGGCGGGCGTTGTCACATGCTATAATATATTATTATGATGCCAACGAAAACGGTGCGTGGTGTCAATGATGAGCTGCTACAGCTTAAAGTATTAATATTTTATTTGAATACGTAGTAGGTAGGTATCAACTAATATTGTAACCGGGAGTTTTTCATCTTTGCATTTCGCGATCTTGAACAATTTGAGCATTTTTAATTCTATTAATTTTTGCCGATACCTGCAGCGACTAGTTTTGAGCGGAGATGTATCGTATATTATATAGTCGACAAGCATTGGTTCTGAGCAAAAAAAAATATACCAAATATGGTTAGAATAATATAATATTTTTTATCTGCTATTGTTTTAGTTTTTTGATTTTCACCAAAAGGGTAATAGTCGAAAACTCCAATGCAAAGTATTTTATCAACTTCTAATTTGGTTTTGTCCTCCCTTCCTAAGGTTATTACAATAGGTGTATATCAGTAAATGTATAACTCTGCAGGTGAGTTATATATATTTTAAACACTGTTTTTACTATAAAATTGTTCTTTTGGTTTTGTCACTGAAACCTGTAACCTGCAATACCTACTAATTGCTATTGACTGTACAAGTAGGTACCATAGTTAAGGGAGATAATATACCTATTATTATACTAGTTTTACTTTTAAGTAGTACCTCGCAGTAATGTAAAATACATAATATAATGACAAAATACTAGATTTCAACATTAAAAATAGAGCCTGTAAGATAGTCATCTTATTCTGAAGAGATACCAGCGCGATTTAAAATCGAGCTCAACGTTTATAATATATCAATATATTTATGTAATGAGCGACAAATAGTATATAAAACGACAAGACCTCTTGCGCGATTCATTACAATAGGTACGTAAAACGTATTTATAAAAAAAAAAACGACTGCATATAGGTGGATATATTTTATACATAGATTATAGGTACTTTACGCGGCGTGTGCTCTTTGCCTTCAGCGGACTCCACACTGCAGCGTTGACCGCGTATTATGTAAGGCGTGCGTGCGTGTAAAACATACACGTCAGTCTGCAATTTAAAATTTAATAAAAACATTTTGACGCCCGTCGAAAGGCGTAGGAGCCCCACAAAAGCATTCCGTCCGCACGTGCCACCGCTGTTTCACTCGGCGACTTGGCCGTGCGGAAAGCGTGAATTTCACGCACTCAAAAACTACCAACCCGGCACCCGGCACCACTCCTTTTCGTGTACCGATCCCCCCCCCCCCCTCCTCGCCACGGCTATATACATAATATATTATGCATATATGCTATAAAATATATGAGACGTGTGTAGTTCTCCTTCTTATAATGTATACGTTTGTGCACTACTGCACTGCACGCATATACTGTTGTTTCCTCCGGCACCGAGACGTTTTCTCGTCTTCCACTTCTATTATTATTATTATTATTATTATTTCCTCTGGCGGCAGTCACGTGTCAGGTATATCGTATATGCGCGTTAGTTCTTTGGGTATATACGGACTGAAAACAAACGTCAGAACGATAAGCTTTTATACTGACAATCTATTGTTGAAATATATATATATATATATATATATACTAGTATACAACTTATCATCATAGCGTATATAATATATTCTGCGAATCCTAAACACCTGCTATTATTATATGTGTACACATTCTAACAAATTCGTTGTTAAATACCAGCTCATTTGACATGGCGAATATTAATGTGAATTTGTTTTTGTTCAAAAGATGAGCATACATTTGTCATTAATACGCATAAATATCATATTTAAACTTAAAACAAATCTATATTTTTAGGCATGTATACACACTATTACGTAATAGATTATAATTTTACATAACAGATTAGATGAGATTTTGTATTATCAATAATACTTTATATTTTATGCAAATATCAATAATAATATATTTTACAGCGTAAGAAAAAACGAACAAAAATTAATTTCACTACATTATTTATAATAAATTAGGGAAACATTTTGACGTATTTTTTTTTAATGAGTAACGTACATAATATAGGTTAGGAGGCGAATTTACATTTTTTTTTTATGTGGTGGGGGTATTATTATAATAACCCATATTTGTACCAAAGCCCTACAGATTTAAAATAGATAGGTATACTGTCAAAAACAACACAGTCTGAAACTCTTAAGTCTTAGGTACATGTATATCACATACTTTATCTACATATCGTGATTTCGAAAAATACATCGTCAATATTTAAATTTTTTTTCCTATTTATGTGCGCAAGAAGGTATAAAAATTATATATAATTAATTCCCAGAGGAGGACTCCATACGCCCACCACTGTATATAGTATGTTTAATGATAAAAATAACAAAACATTTTTCGAACCAATGACCTTGAATGTGATTCGTGTTTTTCATATTGCATAAAAGAACATTATTACTGCATTATTTTAAGAACTTTTATCCACACATAAACAGAAAATTGAATTCTCCACCTTATATTATATTCACTCCTTATTATAAAAGTGGACTATAATATTTGTACGAAAATAAGTCATGAAGTAAATTAATCGTATACGACAAACAAAAAGAAAAAAAAGGTGGGCAAGTGGGTATTGATCTGCTGTACAGTAGATTACAAGTGGTTCACTGTAATGGATTGTGTTAAATTTGAATTCAATGATAAAATATCATTGTATAAGAAGAACGATTCTGAGCGAATTTAATGATATTATATTGTGAATAAAGTAATTTATATATAACCTATATTTACGTGGAAGCTTATTTTAAACTTTTAATCCTTAGCTATAAATTTTGAACATTTTATACATTTTTAACTACAAAATAATTATTAAATTTTAAATTTGATAAATGTTGTCAAAAATCGAACTTTAAATACTTATAAAAAAAAATTATGCCTATATATTTTTAATATTTTTCAACTGCTACTGTAACATTATATCAGGAGCTTTGTATTCAATTTTCCTGCTTTTTTAGCCGTCAAATAAATTTTTATTGACATTCATTGAAAAAAAGATTAATAAAATTGGAAACTGAAAATGTTTCTAAACAGTCCAAAACAAATCAAAATATTTTGAAAATTTCATCGTGTAAAGAAAATGCAAATATAAAAAACCAGTGAAATTTTCATGTATATATGTTCACTTGTTTTAGAGTTACACCAAAAACCAAATACAATTTTGTGGAAAACAGATTTTGCGTCAACATTTTTATGTTGTTTTTCCCGTCACTTTTGAAAACTATTGGGAATTTTAAAATTTGACCTCCTGAATGCACCAACTAGATTCACTTTCCCATCAAACAAGATACCGTTGAAGAAAATCCAAGCAGTTTTACTGCCCCAAACCATGATAACAGACACAAAAAAAAAAACACATTATTGTGAAATCAATACATTCATCGTTCCACTCAGAATCTAAAAAAACATACATCATTGTAAAATCAATACATTCATCGCTCCACTCAGAATCTAAAATAAAATAAAATACAGCAGGTAAGTATATTGTATAAGATGTATTATGTTAAATCTTTTAGGAATACCTACTGAAATGTATTCAAATAATTGTAAAATAAGTAAATACCTACGCTAAGTATATGAATAACTAGCTTTCAAATTTCGAAAAGAACTTGTTCATTTGTTAAAAATAGAAAAGTATACGAGCGACTAAAACAAGCAAGTGACTATAAGGTCTGAGACCTGAGTGACTGAGTACTGTATTATAATATATTATAATATATTATTATACTGTTTCGGTATTATATAACATGCATGTTGCATCACAATCAGCTGTATACAATACGCGCTGTAATATCAATTGATGCTGTATTATAGAGCACCAGAACAACGAAGGAGAACGCAGGAATAACATTCGGGTTGAAAATTGTGAAATATTTGGCAATGGTAACGGAAAAAATTAGCGTACCAAATTTAATATATACGTGGTGTGTGTTGTGTCTGGCCAAGACATAAAACGAAAAATAAATAGAAATAAAACGAGAGCGCGTAAACGGCGGATGGAAAAAAACAACTATACCCAGACCGGGTTTCATATAAATATTATGAGAGGACTATGCACATTCTTGGTGGGCTTACGCAGCACCAGTACGGAGCCTTTGAATTGTCTGTTTATTAGATTTGGTCGGCGCGAAATTACTATCAGGCCTTTCGCTGACTTGCCCATAAAACATTCGGAGAATGCAAATCGAAAGCCGTCTGTCGTCTTACCACCCTTTACTACTACTCCGGCTCAAGTTATATAATATCTCACTGTTATAATATATACGTTTATATATTTAGCTGTGCACGCTACACAATATTATAATAGTATATACAATTTGATGATGTGAATTTCGTTTATCAAATATAAACGAATAAGTTTAAACACTTATATTATTGTAGTCAAAAACATTGTTAGATATTTAAGCTCGTTTAAGGTAAACTAACACAAAAACAATATTGCCTTTTTTTTATTTTGTGATAACTATCGTTTTATAAGGAATAAGATCAAAAAAAAAATTAACTTAGATTTAAGTATGAAAATATGTTATTATCATGATAGAACTAGGACACTCTAGGTATAACATAATTTGCTGTAATCTGGTATGAAAATAACACGAGTCTCGGATTTATCTTAATAACCGGAACATCCACAACCTCAACGGCCGATTACAAAAAGATATAAATTGTATTGATAATTTAAACACGGGTTAACACATTTTTTTTTATAAAATAATAATTATATTATCAAATATTAAGAAATATACATTTTTTGGAGGTATTAAATGCATTTTTGAGGTAATTAATCTATTTATAAACACTAAACATGTATTATAACATAATTTATTATTTTCTACTCTTATAGTACCTATTATATACATATAGTATTTCAATCTATTAAACAACAATATATGAGATCAGATTATCAGGATTATCAGGTAGAAATACAATATTAGCATGTTATACCATAATAGTCACGATCGGATTATTAAAATAAAAATACAAAATAACGTTAAGACTATTATTACGGTTCATTGTTCTGCAATTACATGCGAGAATATTAAAAAAGGTAGGTATTATAATAGTATATAGTATATTACTTATGAAAAAGTAATTTGATCATATTATTTTTTAATTTTTTTTTGAACAAATTATATTTAAAATGAACTAAGATATGTCATTTTTAGACACAAACCAAAAAAATATTCACCAACACAACTTATATTGGTTATAATTATTTATGTATTAAAATATAGTGCCATATTGTGTCACGTACACTTCGACGTATTGAGATGTTGATTTATAACAGCCGTGTTGGAGTTATTCGTGATATTATCGCATAATGTCGATCATGTTAGAATTTGGGACGATAATGTCGATGTGCCCTTGGGGAGGGGCCGTTTGTGCAAAGTATGCGGGCTTTTGCGGCAGGGAGAATTCCTTCACGGGTTTTTGTAGGTAACACCCGAAAATTAAGAGGAGAGGGGTCTACGTGATGGCAAAGACTCATGCTGGCTGCAAACCCCTTTTATTATTATTACATGGTCGTCGGATGCCGAGTATTCTGACTTGTTCTAACACCGTTTCCTTATAACGTGCTTACACGAGCTATATTATTTTATATACCTACACATAATAATAATACATAGGATATCTATAGCGTATTCCTATGACATTCTTCAAAACATATTCTGAAATTTCTATTCTCTTCGTTTTATTTAAATTTAAAAATGGTACAAAAAAAGTATCATATATAGTTAAAATAGATACTCATTTAAATGTAAATAATCTATTTGTATTAATTTCTTAATTTTTTTTAGTATTAATTTTAACCCAATTTTTCATAATTTAACACCAAACGTTTTAATTGTACTAATTAAAAATAAATTAAAAAATAATTAAATATTAAACAAATAGAATGATTAGTAATTAATAATCTATAATTGAATACTATATACTTATTACCTACATATTTGGTACTTAAAAATAGTTCACAAGACAATAACCAAGGTGAACTATCTATTCATTTTTTAAAATACATTATTGAGTATAATATAGTATGTATATTAATACTATAGAAGATTCGTAAATATAAAATTGGGATTTGCAGTCGGTGTATTTTGATTTGAAGTTTTGCCAATAATATATTAGAAAATCTGTTTACAAACGCACACAGAATTTGAGTGAATGACAAGATTTGTTTGCGTGAGAGTATACAAGGAACAGTTTTGAGATATCCTTAAGTCTATTTACCGATGGCTGTTTACAATTTTGCTGTCAAAGCAATTTCGAAAGGGACATTTTCATCCAATGGGGTTCATCAAAGCTATTGGGGGAGCAGTGTAATCCGCAAACTTAAACCCAATAAAATATTGAATAATAACTGAAATGTGAAAGGCATTAAACCGATGACAATAAATAAATCAATTAAATTATTGTCATAATATTTATTGATTCATCATGTCCTTTAATTTAAGTATATAGTAGGAATATTGCGAAAAATACTAAAATTAAAATTCACTAAATTATTATTATTTCTTTCAATTCATAACTAAACAAATTCGTGTACCTACGTTAATATCTAGTATCGCTAAACGTTTGATCATTCTTTTTAAATACATTTTTATTACCAACACAAATAGAGCGTTATTTATAATATACAGAGATAACCTATATAATATTGTCTATACAATAATATCGTTTATAAGACACATATTTATCAATAAGTTTTATAGGTTGACAAATATCTAAATCCATCATAAATTATAATTTTATAGTTTTTTAAGAACTCTATAATGATGGCTACTGAATAAATTATATTGATCAGCGTTAATATTATTTCTTAAATTGTTCTAGAAAATCGGATAGGTCAAAATACTTAAAAGTTATAAGGGATAGTAGGTATAGATAATAAATATAATGATTTATTAGATTATATGATCATATTATATGATCAAATTTAAAAGTTTCAATTGATATAAATAATACTAAGCAGCAAACCGTAAATAATTTTAGTACCATAATTAAAAATATGTCCTAAAACTGTTTAGTTATTAAGATAATTCTTCGAAATAAATATTATTATATTTCATTCAAATTGTTTTAATAAAAAATAAAATAGAAAAAATTAAATTATGCAAACACAATTTACATAGGAAGTAATACCATAGAGACACTACAAGATATTTTTTAGAATAATATATAAATACAATAACTTAAGAAATAATATTAATAACAATTAATATTCGCAATATATAGGTAAGACTATATAGGTTTAACTTTCTGATAGCGATGAATAAATTGATTTTATTTTTGTGTCTGTGTACACGATAAGTAGTTGAAACTTGAAATACTGCTTAGATAAAATGTTCAAAATATTTTGACTCTTTTTGGGCTGTTTACGGACATTTTCAGTTTTCAATTTTTTTAATTTTTTTTCTATAATTGTCAAAAACATTTAATTTGTTAAGTAAAAAACGTGAAAATGTAATACAATAAGCTCCTGATATATTGTTACTTTCACAGTTAAAAATATGAAAAACACAGCACAATTTTTTTATAAGCATTTAAAGTTTGAATTTTATTTAAAATTTCATAATTATTTTGTAGTTAAAAATGTATAAAATGTTCAATTTTTATAGCTAGGGAGTAGGGATTGAAAATTTAAAACAAGATTCCACGTAAATAGGTTGTATATAAATTACTTTATTCACAATAATATCATCAAATACATTTAATAGTAATATCATTGGCTGACTGCCCGGCTTCGCTCAGAATCGTTTTTCTTATATAATTATATTATATCATTGAATTCAAATTTAACACCATATATTACAGTGACCCAAATGTAACCTACTGTACAGCAGAGCGACACCCACTCGCCCACTTTTTTTTAATTTACCTTATCTGATGACAATAGACAGTATTGTAGCATAATTAAATATTGTATTTATATAATAGGTATAATATAAATTAGGATGCAATTATAGACAATATTGTTAACTAGTTTTACTTTTTATGGTAAATACAAACATATATCACGAACAAACGATGCATAGAATCTTTAAACGTTTTATTTCACATTTAAAAAAGACCTAAGCCCCGACTATCGGTTTTAGCTAGGTACATGGAATTTTTTTAAGTAGTTGTTATAGTTAGTATCGGCGATATAGCATGCAGATAACAATCAAAGAAGTTGGAAGCAATAGACTCGATCGATGTAACGGGGAAATCATTGTTATATTGTTATAATATATATTGTTCATATAATATAATATTTAGCCATGTTAATCATGCAATCGGTATACAATGGATGGACATACGAGCTGGGAAGATAAAAATCGAAAAATGATTTATCAGTACCTATACCTGCGCATGTATAATACACTCAGTGTATTATAAATATAAGGTCGCAATTTGTTTACGGGGATGAAGTCATACAAGGGTGAGGGGTATATTTATGTACGTATGCGTGCGTGTGTGTACACTAGTCTACCTGATCCACGGCCAATTGATTACATCTGGAGCGAGGATTAGCCCTGCAGTATGGAATTAAATAGGGATTTATCAACGACAAAAAATATATAGGTACACACACAATGGGAGCTGTCTACAACAATTAAATACGAACAAATCGTGGGCACACATGATATAATAATATAAACGAGTGCATAAACGTTCAGCCGCGGGGAGGGGAGACGCGATGGCTGGAGAGTATGAAAAAAATAAAGAAAAAAGGGCAACAAACATTATTCTCTAGCAAATATAAGGCCCCATCCATGTGCGAGCGTGTGTGTGTTCGTGTGTACAAAAGGGTGAGCCCCTGCAGCAGGATATGGATTTCGGACGTGGATAGAACAGCCGGCCATTTCAATACCTGGTGTTGACGAATCACAGTATACAATAGGATACGGACTGAAATTATTACGATAAACGAAAATATTGTTCTCCGTGTCTGCACCCCTTAAAAAAAATACGTAACACGTTTCAATAATTATTATTGTTACTTTGAACTCTTTTGTACAAGAAATGCCGGTTATGAGGCAACTCTGCAGCAGTTTCTATAATGTGTATAGACGCGTGGTGCCCAATAAACACGAAACAGTGTTGTAGAAGGACCGAGAAGGGATGTTACGCACAATATGTATTAAGAAACACGATTTAACAGATTTTTCAAAATGGCCAATCTATTCATATTACCTATATATACTATATAAGTATGACATTGTTGTATCAAGCATAATGTATATCTATTATATATATTATATATTTATGTATACATAATACTTTATGTAAGGTTAGGTTTATTTAAGTAAGGGTACATATATGTTGTTACCTGTTGCAATACATAGACATTATTAGAATTAAAACTATTAATTAAGTTAAGAAAATATTTATGAAATACGTAACAAAATGTAGTATTAAGACTTAGTCAGTAAGTCTTAGTAATGGACTAAAACAAGATGATAAGCAAAATAGAAACTAGGTTAAGCAATAAAAATATAAAAGAGATAGGAGACAAAAGTGGGTTCTTCAGCTCAGTAATCGCTTGATGTGGTCACTTTATATAGAACTATAAAACAGTAATAAAGTGTTATATTTTAATTGTGTGTGTTTATTAGTATGTATACGTCGGATGCGATTGGTGTATACAAAAATACACATCGACAATTTCTGTACACGCAGTTATAGTTATTTGAACGATACGGTTAATGTACAAACAATATGAAATAATAGGAATTAATAACGACTCATAATATTATAATATTATATTGATTTGATAATAAAGTTTAACGAACATTTGCGAATCACGAGTACCTACCAATGTATTAAACGATTTATGGTACAATTTCGACCAGCACATATATTGCTATCATAATATTATTTTAGTAATAATAACACCACTTACCTTCATTCTGATTATTTCTGAAGTATTCCCTCGACCATCTTTCAGCATATTTTCCCATAAGATCTGGCATACAAAAGTGTCCAGAGATGTCCTTAAAATACCATCGGGAACTTCAAGTGTGACAGTAGCCATGTTCTGAAATCATATGAAAATCATACTATAAAAAATTCAACACCGTACATAATCATGATTCATAAAATATATAATATAATATAATAGGTATGTATAGTATGCGTTTACTTGATGTATATGAGTTTTCCCTTCCAAACTTTCCACGTTTCTAATCATTTCGTCGACCCTGGAACAAACCACATGTATAAACGTATGGGCAATAAAAATATTAGCGTTTCATAGATATTACTATGAACGCCGGAGTTGCAGGGAGGGTTTTTGATGAAACGACAATTTGACTTGATAAATATTATTGTCAATATTGGTTTTAACATAAAAAATAAATAAATCAGTAATAATAATAATTTTCGAATAACAACAATACGGTGTAATATGGATGACATGGGGTTTATCGGAGGCATTTTCGGTCAAATATACGGCTGACGAGAAGTCAAGACCCCTCATGCTGCAGGGCATACGACCACCACGGCGACTATTTAGAGGGATCAGAGATAAGCCGCAGACTAATAGGGTGTTTTTATTATGGTATATACGATTATTGCGGCTACCACATTTCGTGCGTATATACGAAGAGTGTCTTCACTGTTTGAAAGCACGAGATATTCAATAATAATAATACATTATTTTCGTTAATAATACGTACACGTGAACATTTGGAAGTCATAATGTTGGGTTTCCGATCTAATGAATCGTAAATTCTCCAATGAAAGGGATAAGCGGGTTTATGGCACTTATGGCACGTTTCGTCGTGGTAGCCTTATAATATTGGTACAATTTTATGCGATCTACAGACAGATGGGTCATCAATATTAGTATTTCATATAAGCGGTTTTAGTGTGTATATAATATTTATATTAATATAATGAATGATTGCTATTTAGTGTTTTGATTTCGTTTGAATACATTTTAAATTTTTAAAACGTAATCCAAAAGATATAAATTGTAAAAGCTAAACATTTATTACAAGTTATTAGCGATTTAAATTAATGATTATAATGTTTATAATTTATAATACTTTAGAAGCAATGGCCAAAAGTGAACATATTATGTACCTATTTTAAAAGATTTTAAAGTATTCTGAATTAAAAATATAATCTTAAGCACGTCATAAGCACTTTGTCATTAAAAATATTATAATTAACTTTGCAGGCAGCAATTAATTCATTTTCGATATAATAAGATTATTTTTTGTACGTGTACAAAAAAATTAAACCAGAATAAAGGGGCAAATAAATAGAAATTGATTAATAATAACAAATAAAAAACTAAAAACTATTTCTTTAGAGAACAATACGTTTATGGTGTTTATAGAGAACTTCAAATCATGCTTAAATGAAATGATTATATATAGTATTAGAATAAAATACTTATGTAATATTTTTTTTTACTATAATACGCTGGGATGGAAATTAATGTATGAATCGAATATAAATAATGAGTTTACATGTTTTAGTTTTAATTTTTTTGAATTAATCCAGTTAAACTAAAAGACAATTTAGTTAGCACTTATATATTATTTATGAGAGATAATAAAAAATAAAAGTAACTATATAAAAATAAAAACAATAAAACTAACTTAACTATTATAAATTAGTATAAACTATAAAAAATTTTTTTCTAAAAATAATAATAAGTCATTTGGATACTAGTTTGTTAATTTGTACAACTATTACAACACTAGTGTCGTAAATTAAAAAAAAGCAGGTAAGTGGATGTTGCTCTGCTGTACAGTAGGTTACAAGTGGTCAATGTATACTGCATTTTATTTAACTTGAATTCAATGATATAATATCATTGTATAAGAAAAACGATTCTGAGGGGAGGCGGTTTGTTAGTCTGGATATTTTATATTGTTATTATATTGTATTATAGCCTGTAAGTTGAATTAATATTATAAATTACAAAAAATAACTAAAATCGTTATTTTTATTCGTTTCTATGGTGATAGACAAAGCATTAGAAATTAAAATCGTATTTTTAGCGGTTTTTCGTATTTGTCGGTGGCTTTTCCCGTGACATTAAATAACTATTGAGAAAATCGAAAATTGACCTCTCTAAAGTATCGTCTTGATCCAATTTTCTAAAAGATAAGGTACTATATGTTGGAATCAAATCACTCTTTTTGGTAAAAATTGTCTATACAGGATAAAAAAAACACCGTTGTAAAATCACTATCTTGCTCGCTCCGCTCAGAATCTAAAATACTAATTCTACAATGTACACATTCACTCTGTACATAAAGAATTATATTGTAGATTATTTTCATATGTTGTTTATATGTAGACATTTAAGCATATCTAAAGGTATACCGTATACATTATGGCTTATAGTTAAACTATTCAGTATTCACGGAATATTCCCTAAAAAATATAATTCTGTGTCACATATTTAGCAAATATTGTATTTTCTTTAATTATTGTAAGAATCAATGCTGTAGTACTGGTTTCATCATAATTAAATGTAACTATCATCATGGTTGAAACGAATTCATTAAAAATATCACATAATATAATTTAATTAATATGAAAACTAAAAGAACAGACACAACGTATACGCACATTGAATCTGCAGTAGGTCGATGAAAATCGCGCCTTCCAATATTTTAGGTTTCATATTATTATCATTGATTAAATATACATAATATACATGTATATTTAATCAATGTTATTATATTATATATTGTTATTATTATTATTATAATTACGATTCATAATGTGGTGAATATAGAAATAGGATTTATATATTATATAATATTATTTATAAGGCGCGATAACTCAGTCGAAGCAGATGTGCGGCGCACGTGTGTTTAATATCATATTATTACATACATATTATATTATACACTGATGTTATGAATCTGTGGACTATGGAGGTGGAGACCATGTAAAGGGTTAATTATATGTATATATAGGTGGTTTAATATAACGCGGCGATACTCGATCGGTAGCGGCGGGTGGCAATTTCTCACCCCCATATATATATATATATATATATACATTATACTCACGTGAGTATAGATAGGAGGTTCGCGCAGGGATTAATAACCTAGGGCGCGAGCGCACACGGCCACGTTCACTTTTCCACTCTCTTGAGCTCATTTATGTGTACGCACCGCGCCACCACTCGTATTATTATATATAATACGTTGGTGCATTATTAATATATATATATTATGATATGCTTACGCGTAAAATATATTGTATTATGTTGTCGCCCTATAAACCCTACCCCCTCCCCTCCCCTCCCCCATCAAATCACGATGTTGTACCCATGTGGTATTGTATTTTGGTTTCAAAGCTGATATACAGCTGTATAGTATACGTAGGTAATAATATAGCGTTGCAAGACAATGTTTACCTATAAATATCGACACTATTTGAAATATATTGATTATAATATATTGTTTTGTATCGACACAATATATTAGTGAAAATAATACTTAAGCTGCTTATAATTATAAAATGTGATATTATTTCATAATGTTTTCGATGTTTTTAGAAAATATAAGTTTAATCTACCCTATTACTAATGGAAAAATAAATAACTTATAGTATAGGGGTAATATAAATAAATTTTAAAATATCTTTAGAAATAAAGACTGGGCTGACACACCGTATTTGTTCACAATCGTTTTTCGTGACCTACTTAACAACGAAGCAGATACTAAAAATCTACGATACAGCAGACTTTTCCGGTTTTTTTTTCTTGACAAAAATAAATAAAATCCACGAGTTTTGAATTTGTTTACTATCAAAAAGCTAAATGTATATCAGCTATATATAAGCGAATATTGGTTTATATTGATGTCAATATGTCATACATATTTGTGTAGAATACACCATTTTATCCAGGCATAATACGCTATAATCACAAATTATAACCAAAGCAAATGAAAATTCTACCGCAAAGATAGATTTTGTTATTTCAAAATATAATTTTGATTTGCTGCTCTTTTGATAATAAAATGCATGTGAATATATTTTATTACACTGTTTTTATTCAATATATTAAACGGTAATAATATACAC
This sequence comes from Metopolophium dirhodum, assembly GCF_019925205.1. Lineage (NCBI taxonomy): Eukaryota > Metazoa > Arthropoda > Insecta > Hemiptera > Aphididae > Metopolophium > Metopolophium dirhodum. Next base: position 5,526,587 of record NC_083566.1, read on the forward strand.
GTTGGCATATGAGTTGAAAAAAAGATTCATTAAATGATCGTGCAAAATTGGAATTCCAGATACAAAATTTAAATATATAACATATTATAATTTAACAATGAAATACCTATATATTATTATTACACAATATAGTATAACAGTTGTAAAAAAATGTAATTTATTTTATGATATAAAATATACTATAACGGGATATATTGTAGCTAATAACTTCAGTAATACAGTAATAATAATTAAATTAAATTTTGTTGTATCATTTTTTTTTTCATACCATTACAAGAACAAAAAAACACAGTATTTCAAACTGTCATTATGTTTTATGTACCTATACCTACTAACCTAAAATGTGTGTTACATAATAAACCTACGGCTTTAATTAAATTTATAAAACCGAATTTTCAATCATTTAATTATACTATGAATAAACTCAAGCACAAAAATAATATAGCCTATTATTTAAAAGTGAAAACAATAGTAGGTATAGCCGTATGTAGGTACTAAAGAACTGATTAAGAGTGTTAAGTCATTTATTTTGGAGTAGTGTCAACTGGCCCTCTTTACTGAAATCGTCTTGTCTTTGCATCTTTATTAAATGCATTATCATAGTACAGAAATACTGTAAAAATTAATTTTCTAATAATAATCATTTTAAAAAATTTCACCTACGTATTTTTGATAATTTTTGCTATAACTCTATAGAAGTATACAACATAATACAAGGAATCTTGTTTTGAATTGTCAAGCTTTTTTAAAAAAAAGTATAGCTATAATGCTTTATATAATATTACAATAAAAAGGTTATTTCTTCTAAATATTAAACCATTTACCTAATATATGGGTATCACAATTGACATATTTGCAGGTTACTATGATACATAAAATATTATTATAATATAATTATATTCAAAACATAAATTTAATTTCAAACATCAACTATAATACATTTGAAAGAAAAATGCTTAAAATAATACCTACATATTTTTTGATAAAAATTAAAAACAAAATATATACAAAGTATCCAATATAAAACCAAAAACAACTCCAAAAAAGAATAACGGGACATTTATAGTTTAACAGATGGCCGTGAAGTGTTTAAAGGGTGAGCTACGGACGAGGGTGGAAAATTTTACTTGCTTTATTACACGGCTATTAATAATCTGACAAGTGGTCTATGAATATTACCCATGAAAGTGCATTTTCCAGCATTTATGCCAGAAAAACGTTTCCTCGCAGAATAACAGGATGGCGTTATAAGACTTTCTATTTATTAATTATTACTACTAAAATACTATATTATAATAATAGTTATAACTATTTAATCATAGTATTACAGTATTCGTCTTATCAAGATTATTCATAAATAATAAAATATGGTTGTGTATGACATCAATCATATATAACCTCACTACCTCAGTATTAAATACTAATTTGACAAAACTGATTTTATTTTTTATACCTAATATTCTCCTCATCACAAATTTCAAATATATTATTTTAGACTATTGAGATATTTTCAAAAACATCTTTAGGTATATTTAAACTAAAAAAGCTAATATATTAATAGCGTCTATATTCCTAAAATAGTATAATATACATATGTTTTTAATTGTTAAATACCTTAAGCTGTTTGACGAAGAGTAGGATTTCAAATCAAGAATTTTATTCAAGTCAATTCTGAAAGGATAATAAAAACGTATCAGTATATTATCACAATTTTATGAATTAGTTTATAAACTGCAATAAAATACCTGCTATTTGTTGTCTCGATAATTTCAGAACTTCCATTTATTGATCTATAACAAAGGTAAATAAATATTTAAATTTAAAATAGAAATATGGTAACAAATATATGTACAGTCTTAAAATTAAATGAATAATATTACCTAATCTTGGTTTTTAACGTTTCCAATGTACTTCTGTCGACTAAGTCAACTTTATTGATGAGTATAATATCAGCTAATGCAATTTGTCTGAAATAAAATTACAAACAAATGTATTTATAGCACTAAAGAAGACTTTCGTTTTAGTCGTCTATTTCCTTCATAAATAGGAACACACAAAATTGAAAATACACTAGGTTTTCAGGCTTCTATAACGTCGTTTCGTTTGTTCAATTGCCATTGGATTTAAAATATACTCACACACCCATAAATGTATATACATCAACAGAAGTTGTTTAGATATTTCACTTTATACAAAATTGGAGGAGGGCTGATGATTTGCAGATTTGATTATATATACCGAGACGGATCTCCGTTTCCATGACGTTGATTCGATTTGGATATATTATTCTGTGTCCCGTCGTTTTTGCATAATAAACCCAACGGAGCATGTACGTAATTTATTTATGCTTGTCATCAGAACGAGTTTAACCGTTTTTTAGCAATTACAAATCCCACCACAATAAAAAAATAAATATATATAATATATATAAATAACACGGCTCATATAAACAATAAAGGAGTAAACCAAATATAATATAAAATATTATTTGTTAGGTATTTATATATTTCCAAATTGTATTTATAGTTGTTATTATTATCAGTATAGGGACCTATGTAATACCATTGATTGAAATATTTGTTTTGCATTAGAGTATACAGTTTACATGATATGCGGTGAAATGTATAGAATTAAGCATAGATAATAGGAAAATAGGTCTCCTGTACAGTTGATAGGTTTCGAGAATACTTCATTATTAAGTAAGTCACTGTAATATAATTGTTAAATTTGAATTCAATAATAAATCATTGCATAGGTACGAAAAACGATTCTGAGCGAAGACGGTCTGTTGACTGTCAGCATATACATATATATATATACATATAATACTGTATTTTATTATGATATTGTTATATTAGTTATATTGTTACTTACTATAGTAATTTACAGTTATAAATAGGTAATTCATTTTTTCCGAAAACATTGCATTTATTTATTTTATTGGCAATATTTAATTATTAAAATATTATATATTTATAATATATATTAAAGACGATTCATCAAAAATGGTCACCCTCATTTTTTCTTTAATAATGAATTTATTTTTCGGAAATTTCTGAATATATCCAAAGACCATTTTTTCATGTTCTTGAAAGTTTTTACATTACTCCAAGGAGTGTCCTGTGACGATACAATCATCTTTATTCTGTTTTTCAAATGAGAATCCAAATTTTTACTGCAAATTATTTAGTTGATAATTATTTGAAAATGTTGATATAAGTACCTAATTAAAAATTCAAACGAGCAGCTTCTCATTCATTAAAACTTTATACTAAGGATAATAATCCTGAAAAATGGTTTTCTAAAAGTCCAAAAAATATTTAATATACTTATATAGTTATAACCTACCTAGGATCTATAGTATAATTATAATTTATAATACATTTTTTTAACAAGATAAAATTGTCAAAATATTTATACTTATGTTAATCTATTTATATTACGAACCTATTTGCACCGTCTACTTTATATCAGACGTCGGTACTGTGTTGGCTTATAAGTTAATGTAAATAAAAAAAGGTGGGTAAATGGATGTCACTCTGCTGTACAGTAGGTTACAAGTGGGTTACTGTAATGGATGGTGTTAAATTTGAATTCAATGATATAATATCATTGTATAAGAAAAACGATTCTGAGCGAAAACGGTCAGTCAGCCTATGATATTACCAAGTATATTTGATGATATTATTGTGAATAAAGTAATTTATATATAACCTATTTACGTGGAGCCTTGTTTTAAATTTTCAATCCTTAGCCATAAAAGTTAAACATTTTATACATTTTTAACTACAAAATAATTAGTAAATTATAAATTTGATAAATGTTGTCAACATTTGAACTATAAATGCTTATAAAAAAAAATTGTGCCTATGTATTTTAAATATTTTTTAACTGCTATTAGAACGATATATCAGGAGCCTTATATTAAATTTTCACGCTTTTTTACCCAACAAATAAAATTTTATTAATATTTATAGAAAAAAAAACTAAAAAAATTGAAAACTGACAATGTCCGTAAAAAGCTCAAAAAGAGTCAAAATATTTTATAAATTTTATGGTATATAGAAAATGCTAATATAAACATTCAGTGAAATTTTCAAGTATCTACAGTCATTCGTTTTTTAATTACAATAAGATAAGAAAATTGTTACATGAGAAATCGAGTGAATATCAAATGTTGTAAAAATATAAATTTCAGACGCTAATAAAAATTTTATTTAAGTTTCTTGTACACATTTTTTTTTTGATAAAGGTTGACAAACTTAAGGATAATCTTGTACTACATTTTCAAATCTTAGATTTAAAAAGAAAAATTTTTATGAATTCTCAACTCAAAATAATTTGCTAATTTTTGTGATTTTTCCGTATTTTGTCAAAATTTGAACTTTAAATGCTTATAAATAAAAACTGTGACTAAGGATTTTTAATTTTTTTCATCTGCCTTTGAAACAATAACCTAGGAGCCTTCTATTAAATTTTCAAGCTTTTTTACTCAATAGATAAAATTTTATTGAAATTTATAGAAAAAAAAACTAAAAAAAATGAAAATTGACAATGTCTGTAAACAGCTCAAAATAAGTCAAAATATTTGGAAAATGTTATGGTGTATAGAAATGCAATTATAAACCTCCCGTCAAAATTTCATGTCCATACGGTCATTTGTTTTAGAGTTACACCAAAAACCAAAATCGATTTTCTCGAAAAGATTTTGCGTAAAAATTCCCGTTTTTCCTTAATTTTTAATGTCGCTTTTGAAAACTACTGGGAAATTTTTACTTTTGACTCCCCAAAGTACCAACTAGATTCACTTTCCTATCAGAAAAGTTACTGTTGAAGAAAATCCAAGGACTTTTACTGTCCTAAAAGGTGATGACAGACACAAAAATAAAAAATTTAAAAAAAAACACACATCATTGTGAAATCAATACATTTATCGCTTCGCTCAGAATCTAAAATATAAATATATAATAATATATGCGATCTTATTGACAATAATTAGTTATAGCGATATAATATATACACAATAGAAAAATAAATTGCTAATATTATTATAAATAATGTATATACTATTACTATATTAGTTGTATAAATGTATAATCTAACTCCGCTCGGGAAAAAATGAACAAATATAAAATACGGTGCTAAATATGTGTTCCTATCTCGATTTTAGGGTAGGTTCCTCAGTCCACGGTCAAATCGCTTTGTGAATTAATTCAACCGAGATAAACATCCACTTGTAAATATTGATCTGAACGTGGTTCAAATTGCACTCTAAATTTTGCTGGTATCTCTAAGAACAATCTTTAAAATGTTTTTCAAAATAGGTCGATTAGTTTTTGAGGTTATAAGCTAAGATCAGACATTCAACTCTCATATTTGTTTTAAAATATCTATCATTCGAGGCCACAAACGCTATGATGTGATGCATATTATGCATTAATAATAAACTATTACCTCATCTGCCCGAGTGGCCACGTACCCAATGGCAACCATTTATATACAAAAAAATACTAATTTCTATAAATGTCTACAAATAATATTATAATCTGTAACTAATAGGTAGAATTGTAGCAACCATTAATTATATAAAAAAAAATTGTCAATTTCCATCATTAATTCTTAAACCCTTGTGTGAATACTTTTTAAAAATGCTAATTTTGGAAAATCCTTTCTTATTGGACCCCTACACGGTGGTAAGAGATACCACAAAAATGGCAAAACTGTATATAGGTATCATAGTTTAGGTTTTACGTTGATCAGTCATTCAAGACACGCTCGATTATACGTAGATAGATTCTTGGAAATAGAGCCTGGTACACAGTTCTTCTCGGAATTGTTTTTCGTGTGCAATAATTTATAATTGAATTCAAATTAAACACAGCTATAACAGTTGTAAACAGTAAGGTTAAGCCACTTAATGGCTGTGGTTCATTAATAGGCAGGAACATATTATATAATAGTAGTACTTATACTCGAAACCTACTACACAACAGACCGACTTCCCAAGTTTATTTCTAATATTAGTTTTATTTAATATTTATATGACACCTATCCTATTCATAATGTTCATGTGATCAAATTTCAAAAACCGAATATCCTGAATATAAACGCCACGTTAGCAAACCATTAAATATATTAGCTACCTGCTTTATTTGTTACAGTGACTTAGGAATTTCCCACTGCCAGATGCTGTATATTATACATTATAAATATTATACAGAATATTAATAAAATATATAAGCTACACTGTGCTTTATATTATATTGGCATTGTCGCACACGCAAAACCCAATAATCGCCATGCCTTTGACACGCCATGTGGAAAATACATCGACTCATAAAAAGGCCAAAGGGTCCGAGAAAAATTGAATAAGAATACTTGCTTACAGACTATAATGCTTACCTATAAAAGCCCCTAAGGTGAGTATAGGAAGAAAGTATAGCTATACTTTTATGTTATATATTATGCAATGTATAGATTTTATATGTATATTATTATACCACATTACAAAGGATTTTTATTATAGAGTTATAAGCTCTATATAAAGAGTTATTATACAATATCTGGTGAACTATTCAGCGTATTATACGTTTTCCAAAGTAAATATTTATATGTTATAAGATTTATTTCATTTTATTAATAAAAAATAAATAGTAAGTATTCTGTATTTGTAGTAAATAGTTATTACATAGTACCTACATACCATAAAAGTTAATAGATAATAAAAGAGTTAGATCTTAGATAATAATAACATTTTATAATATTTGAAGGATTCACATATTGAGAGTAATATTTATTTCGACATAGATACCGTTGCTAAATTTTTATATTATCATATAATGTTTGAAATATGATTTACCTTATAATATAATGAAGTACCTATTATTAAAAATAAATAAATCATTTATACAGATATAGGTTTTTATTTTTTTGTAATCCTTGAACGTTCCCGTTCCTGAGGGTATTAAAGCTCTCTGGAAATTTCTGGTTTATTTCCATTCCCGGGCTTTTCGGGAGTGCCAACCTTATCTATAATCTGTAGTTTCGTTACTAATAAAATATGTGCCTAATTATAATATGGTTCATTGATAATTATTAAAACTTAAAATTTTAAATCCAAAAAATATTTACTCTTGAAACTATTTAATTTTAATTATGTTTATATAATTTATTTATATATATTAAATTCATTTTTTTCTTGTTATTAATAAGTGATAAGTAATAAATTACTATTTTAATAATAACAGATTTTATGGAATATTATTTTTCAATATTTAGTACCTACATAAAGTTATAAATATTTATCTACACAGAAATTGTATAGCACCTATCTACTTTCCTAGTCATAATTAATACATTATTATAATATCTAAAAACTAAGTGTAACAAGTCTTTGAAACAAATTTGAGAAAATTTGTGACCAACTTTATAAACAATAGATTATTTTATATGAATAGCCTTAATAATGTTAAATTAACTAACCTTGTTGAAGGGTTTACAGTATTCAAGTTAGGTTCATCAAGTAAACTGTTGCCAAGATGCTGAAAAACAAAATTTAACATGTCTAAGATTCATAATGAACAAAACTACCTTTGATGAGAAGTCATGGGATAAGTTTAACCATGGAAACTAAATTGGAATTCTTCTGTTTTCTCATTATGTAAACTATGCGGACAAGGCTGAAAAACAATGAAGGGTTCTAACGGGATTTGCATTTATAAAAAAAAAAAATTATAATAATAAAAAAAGTAAAAGGAATAATGAAAAAATAAAAAACTTTGAAAATATTAAGACTGTGGATTGGAATGTCAATAAATAAGAAGAACTAATCGGAAAATTAAATAAGAAATTCATATCGTTTTTACCACAGCAACTGAGAAACCTGATGATATCAAGATATTTTTTAATTAATTTAATAAAAATAAAAAAAAAAATTATATTTACTTGTCATAATACTATGAAGTATAAGCTATAAATCAATGGCAATCCATCCAATCAAAACCATATTATACATCTCAAAAATACATGAATATTGCTTTTTTTTTATTTTATGAAAATAGTTAAATATTAACATGATGTGATTGGTATTGAAAATCATTCTTAAATGGTATTAATAAAATTACCTATTATTTGAGTCATCCTCTCAAAATTATAACAATACAAATTATTCATCAAATTTTGTTAACATATAAGTTTATAAATGTGTATAGTTAATAAAGTCTAATATATTAATTATATATACCTATTATAGAAAATTTTATATTGACAATATTATGAGAAGTAACTGTGATAAGTTTAATATTATGATTTAGAGGTATAATGAAGATAACATTTGATTTTCTTCATGCAAATAGTGCTCTGTATAAAAAGAAACCCAATGAAAATATGTACTCTATCAAGCGTCTTGGTGAATTTAGGAAAAATATGATATTATGCAGAATTATAGAATATTAATTATGTTCTGACTAACTGATTTTCTTGATGAAACCATAAATATAATTTCAGTATTCCTTGTATCAATCTAAGAATTTGTCCTCTATTCAATAACAGCATCGTAAGACATTTTCTGTAATACGCATTACCTATGACATGTCAAGAATATGATTTAAACCTAAATATTTATCAATATGATAAATCAATATCAATATGTACTAAGATTATAATGAAGTAGCACAAGAAAGTAGTAATGTGCAATATTGCATCAAAGTAAAAAAAAAGGAATTACCTCAAAAGTAAGATTATTTTTAACTTTATAAAGAAGAACCCTTTTTTAAGTAACAATTTATTAATATAAAAATCAAAATGCAAATAAATGTTTCATTCCTAATTTGAACACTTAAATTCAACTTTTGACATTGTTTAAATATATTGTATATTTAATCAATGCTTTCGAACTCATATTAATAATAAATTATAAAAGTAGGTACCTTACTTTATTTGCGTTTTTGCTATCAATGACACAGACTATTCCTGAAAATGTATACAATTAGATTATTTTATTATGTTAAGTACTATAAGAAGCACAACATTATAACATTCCTTATTTGACAAAATCAATATAGTAAAATTAATTGATTTTTAATATTAATTTAATGTTTAATATTAATTTAATGTTTAATATTATTATTAACTGTGCAGTATTAGATTTAGATAATAACAATTATGTAATAACAAATAACAATACCAATGAATTTTAAGTTAACATTGATATTCTTAACTTCAAGTATTTTTTTCTTACAAGAGTAAACATCATTGATAATGTAACTTTCCTATGTAATGAAAAGTACACTTGGTAGCTAAATATTTAACATATTTACATTATGTTGTTTTAATATTTTGAATATCAATACACATATACATAATTATATAATATCACTCATTATTAAATTGCCAATCAAATACCTAAATACCTAATAAAAACTTAGTTAATTATGCTTATTGAATTCCCATGATAAATGTCTTTTTGTTATTTTCTGAACTAACTTCTTTTCATGAATCTTAAGAGGGTACCACACCCACAAGTGTTGTCTTCGTCTGACAAGTGCATAACAGCAAATTTATGCTCAGCAGATCACATTTAGCTTTGTTAATTTAACAATTAGAATGAATTAACCTATTATGAAACTTGATGGTAAGAACATTATCTGTGCTTGTATATTTTAAGATGGTTCATTTTTTTACTTCAATACTGAATAAACGTAAAAAAACCAACATACGAACACAGATAATGATCTTACCAACAAGTTCCATAATAGGTCGATTCACTCCAATTTTTAAACTAACGGAGCTAAACGTGATCTAAAGAGCATACATTTGTTATATTACGCACTTATGAGATGGAGACAACACATGCGGGTATGTTGTCCTCTTAAATAAAATCATTTTTAAATAAATTATATCTACCTATAGGTAGAATTTAATATATGATAATATAGTTTGATTGCTTAAAATTAATAAATTGATTGCTATAAATTTATGAATATTAAGTAGTTATTTAATATTCATAAATTCATTTTTATATTTTTATGATATAAATAATTAATAATTTATTAATTTTACTAAAACTATAATATTTCTAGATTAATGTAAGAAATTTGATTTACCAACCATCTAAATGAACATCACTTCCCAGTTCAGTATCAATCCAAAATAATTTTGCAATAGGTCCTGAAAATGTAAAAGAATAAATGTATTTGTTGCTTTTTACATCAGCTAATCTATTTAAAATGTTCTAAGTTACCAGGATCAGCTAATCCTGTAGTTTCTAACAATATATAATCAAATTTTCCACGTTTGGACATAAGGTTTTCAATTGCTTTCACACCGTTATCTTTGACGGAACAACATAAGCAGCCATTTTGTAGTTCAAGCCATTCTTCACAAAGGTCTCCCTTTTCACCAACAGCAATCGATTTTTCCATAGTGTCACCTTCAAAAAAATAATAATTAACAATATAAATAAGTAAACTCAATAAAGTGTTATTGTAAAACTGCTACAAAGAATTTTTACAGTTTAAAAGATTTGTTTAGGATAAATATTTGTTGAGCAGATATAAAAAACTAATAATGATGATACTATTGAATAATATTGTGTTAACACATTGAATGCATACTGACACATGAACAATTGACTTCATATGGATCAATCAACAACGTGTTTGACGCCATTTGGCATCTAATATACAAGTAAATGGTTTATTATTCCCTAAGCGTGGCTGAATGTTATTTTATTATTATTTAGCGTAGATTAAACATATGTTTTTAAATATGTATACAGACGCAGTTTCTTTCTTTTGTTTTTACATATATAATGATTATTATCATACGTACTGGGTGAAAACTGCAACAAGACATATTATGCAGTCAACATGTTAAATGCAAAACGTCATATTACGTACCTTCACCAAATTCGTTCAATATGACAGCAATTTTTTTATTGTGTTGTTCCGTAAGTATATAATTTAAAAGAGTTGTCTTGCCAGACCCTAAGTAACCGGTTATAATTGTCACAGGCACTGGATCCAATGTAATAGCTGTCACCAATGATGGGATTTCATCGTCCGAGTCCATTGTAATTATTCTGCAAACTGATTTAACACAAATAACATCAATTAAATGAATTGGTCAGACCATATTAGATATTATCATCCCTGATTATAAAATAATACTAAATAGTATTTATACTTAGTAGTCAACGATATATTAGTATATACCTATGTATAAAAACAGAAAATTAAAATCACAAGCCCACGCACTACACACAGTTTATCCTTCGATAGTAAGTTTCACTAAGAAAAGTAAATACGTGTGTTAAGACTTAACCTAATCAAGAAAATGGTAACTTGTAGTCAGAGCGAGCACTGGGTAGAACAACACAGTACAACTTGAAATCGTTTGAACATAATATTTTGAAATAAAACGTTATCATATTTACGAACATAACATAACATAATATAATATTTCCTTTATTGATTACATTTATCATTAATAATATTATCAGTAGCACTTGATAATATTTACTAAAATGAAGTTGACAACAACAACTACAGTCGTTCCGGGCGGGTTCCCAAAATATTATTGTGATAATCACCTTGATAATATCACACTGCCAGACAATACGTACTGCGCCATCGGACGGTGGATGCATAAACTGTAAAAGTTCACGACTTCACGTTAGTAACGAACAACTGTTAGAGATGGCGTTGGTCATTTTTCCGATGGACAAAATAAGCAAAATTATTATGTGTGGACGACCCGATTCAGGGCTACAGCAATGATTGAAGTGGCGTTGTGGCTGGTGTTGGTGGTGCACTGGTGCGTGACAGTCCCTATACAAACTGTGCGACACGGGGTACACATTAGCTATTAAACGTCACGTCAATACCCGGACAGTGGGGTCAATAAGATTTGTGCTTTAGGTACCCAACCTATATTTTATATCTAATTAATGGTTAGGTATCGCAATATCGCCTATCGGACTGCGTTATACCTACAACATTAATACCGCGATTATCAATACACGAGCACCTGGCACCTGGCAGTTGGCACACAGATGATCACACGACGCCCAATTAAAATCACCCGTTTGAGTGTTCGACTGTAAAAGAATGACGACAATAACATATTATTCTGACTTGAATTGTGTCACACTATTTTAATTTTTTTAAATAGGTTGGACCGTGTAATACCAAACATTCTTTTTAATTAAAAATTAAATAAACAGGAATACAATTAATTCCTTAGTGGGTGGAAACAAAAGGTAGTCACTAGTTTTGTAACCATAGGTATACCTACTATAAATCAAATGCGCAGAAAAAAATTCAAATCCAATAACTTCTCTATCCTATATGATGGAGTATGGACTACAGTCATAATAATTTATTCAAATGGTTGCCAATAATAATAAGATAACGAACGCTGTAGCTGCAGAGTATAGCTGATATATTAGGTACAAACGTAAATTACATTATCACAATGAAATGTGTACAACAATTTGGATTTTAGGCTATTTAACATATCAAAATCTGCATATTATATTAATACAACGAGAATATTATATTTTATTAATTTCGTCTATTAACATTTTACCACGCGTATTTTTTACCACCTACATCGAGGTTACACGCCGAGGTAGGAATTTCGATATTATGTATATTATATAATTTATATACGACGAAGATATTATATTTTCTATTTATAAAACTCAGTGTTGAGTTTGAAATATCGCGTTACTTTGTAGAAACCATAATGTATTATAGTGAGTTATGTTAGGTACCAATACCTGCATCAATGATGTCTACGTCTTGATATTTTCCAAACATACCGATACCTACCACGGACTGCAGAGGAACTATATATTATGTATTCATGTTCATAGTTCATCATCGGATCGACACGTCATATAGTCAGTGGCAAAACAATAAATATTGTTTATATTGGTGGGGGGGGGGGGGGGGGTTAAGAAAAAATTAACGATAAAAGTTTCTAAATCCAAATAAAACATTACTTTTATCATAATATAGATAAATACACACATATATATATATATATATTAGATATTTATTATATATTTTATTACATTGTTTAACAGTAGTTATCCATAGACTGAAAGACGCGTGATTAAAAAGAGGAAAGGGTTGTGACCAAAAGTTTTTGTTTTCTCGGCTATAGATTAAAATATAGTTAGTACTGTAATATATTAATATATCATAATATAATATAAATGTTTTAATTAATACAAAGGCCGTGGCATTTGCGGTCATTAACAACCAACAATTAAAAGTCGCATACGATGTTACAATAAGAGTTAAAATTATTGTACGTCGGTTGATGTCATTTAAATTTAATTACATTAGCTACATTGTCTTTGGTGACTGGTAAATGCTTTATCTCAAGAGTTTGCTGCAGGAATGTATTGTTAGTTCAATGGTGAATTTCTGTCAATATTAAGGGATATGTTTGACGTTTATTTAAGTAATACATTTTTCATATATTGGTGGAAATTCTTTTCAAGGAGAAAAACGTTAGTATATTTTGGTATGTCTTGGACGTAAACGTGAGTTTTGCAAATTTTTCTTTTAACCGTTTTATATAGGTAATTTGTGTCTATAAAAATATTCGGTAGGTACCAGGTACCTATAGTTACGAAGGACTTAGTGTGATTTGTTTGGTGTTATTGTATTATTTGGTACTTCATCATCACAATCTTTTTTCAATCATGATTGGATACTTAAGTATTTTAATCTAATTTTATAAGGTAGGTGGTTCATTCATGCTGTGTAGTCGTGTAGTTTGAGAAAAAGCTGAATTTGTGTATGGTGAAATGTCTATTTTATAAAAAGTTAACTTCCTAAAAATGACAGTACTGCAGCGTTCCATTATTATATAATATTGTAATACAACAAATCTAATTGGGTTGAAACGTTAATATTTTTTTTTTTAATAAAACGATAGAAAGATCAAATCAAAAAAGGAATAATAATTTACATATTTTCATGATTTTTATGAACTTGCAGGTCACCATTTCAACGCTTATAAATACAATAATATCGTGAATATATATTTTTTATATAGGAACATATAAATATATAATATAACTATATGATTAACATGAGGAACCTTGAATTAAATTGTCGAGTTTTTTTACAAGGAAAAAATGTTATTAATATAATAATCAAAAATGTTTAACTTTTCATGTCTGTAAATAGTTTAAATAGGACCAAAATAATTTGATATCATATAGCCATATAATATGTATACTTATGGCATGTCTATGGTTTTATGGACATTTTTAAGGATGATTTTAAAAAAAATTGAAATTTGAATGTAAGAACAAATAATAATTATCAGACGCGCCCGCGGTTCAAACCCACGCAACTGGACACCTCTCGGAGCTATAGATATTTTACTATATAATCCGTGCCCTTGTGTTTTTAAACTAGAGAGTTGAACATTTTAGCGCGTTTAGATGAAATCGTAGGTCATAAAGTAAATTGGCACAATTTATTTCAATTACGCTTTTGACTGAGCTAGTCAGGTAGATAAGTTTGACAGCACAAATGCGGTCATAAAATGTTTTTTATTAGGCTACATTTAGACTATTTAGCCTTTAATTTTCAGTACGTTTAATGTTCATCGCATTTTATTGTACATATATGTAATGTGTATTATTCGTTATGTACGTTTAGTTCGAACATTGCAGTTATGACGATTCACGACAACTTCTTTTATTCATAATAGTACCAACCTACCTATCTAATAAGTGCTATCTAAAAAATGCTTCAAGTAACAACGGGAAAAATCGTTTGATAAAATATGATAAATGCAAATGTCATTTAATTAAAACTCTTAAATTGGGACACCAAATGTGACGATGTTTAGTGAACGTACGTATGTGAACAATGTATATTTTAGTACCTTGAATAGGTTAAGGTAAATATGGTGATTAGTTAAAAAAAAACAAGAGTATTTTAATGCAAGGTAAATAGCACTATTACAGCTAGGTTGACGGCGACCTCATTGTGGAAACATTTTTATTGGAATGATAAGTAATAATACGTATGTCTAAGACCTAAAAATATACAATTTGAATGGTTCATATTATTTTTGTTCCCGGCTACGTGTAATATATATAGAGATTAATAAGTTTTTCAATAGCATAATATATTATATATTTATATGTATTATAATGATGGCCACCGCCACGACTCACGACCCCTTTAACGATACGTATTATTCCTTGTTTTCCATTCTTCTCTATGAGGTTACAGATATTTCGAGGTGGAACTCCGGAAAGATGTGCCCAGGTCATAATACCACCGGAAATATTATAGCCCACGGGATTGACGACAAATGGCGTTCGATAAATTTCTGTTGGATAGTTTTTTTTTTTTTTTGCCGACTAAGTTATTGTTATAATAAATATTTTCTACCTGATTTAAGATTTATGTGTGAAACATATTTTACATTTATGTCTTGTGTGTATCAGAATATCACCGCAATACTATTATATTATATTATAATATTGTAATAATAATAATAATATGGGGGGGGGGGTGGAGGCGTAATAAACGCACGGCATATTAATACGTCGTCATTACAATATTAAAATAGTTTATGTACGTTTTGTATGTACAGTATAATATATGCATGGAAGGATATCCGGACAAATCCCTTCAGGGCACATCTCCCCTGTCAAAAATATTGGACGATTTTGCGCATTGTATGAGTTGTAGATGTATGCAAATAATATGCATTAATATACGTTATACATATTTATAAATAATTATGTTACATATTATAATATTTTATATTTAAATATATATATTATTATGTGGTGTACTACTGTGACGTGTAATAATAATAAAATAATATTATATTCGTATTTCTAGGTTATAATAGTATGTGTTATTTTTATTTTTAGTAATCTACGAGAATTTATTCTTCGCAAAATATACTATTTAACGATAGATATGTGTAATTTATTATTGTATATTAGGTACCTATTATATTATTATATTATTATATCGTACTAGTTTTCCTATAAAAAATATCATTCGTTCGACCGGTTTCTAATATTGTTATGAAGTTATAAACATTTCTTGATTAGGTAAAAATACTAAATAGTGGTACTAAACTATTATTAATCGTTTAAGAAAGATTTATATAGTAGAAAATAACTTTTCGAAGACCATTAATCATGTAAGTAGTTACAATCATGTAACGATTTATAAATTGTTTGCAATATAGCTAATGTATTAGGAGTATAGCAAATTCGCAAAGAATCACATGGAAGTACACATTTTTCTCCTCAAACGAGTTGATAGATTCGGCAAGTAAAATGACAGTCAAAAGATCATACTTAATTTTTCAGGTCAAAGTTTGTTTAGAAAGCGGGAACACTGAACAGGTAAGAAAATATAATTTTGGCATAATGATTTGTAGGTACATGCAGATTCTTCTTAAACTTCTACCGACAGTAAACGGGCCGCCACTCAATTTGTCCCATTGGCCTACCTACTCGTATAACCTATCACATAATATAATATCATTGGTCACTGTGTGGTAAAAAACAATTCCAATTCCTGCAATGACTTGAGGCGTCACACATAACTGAGAAAATATTTTGAACAAAGCAAATAATATGTGGAAATAACTGGTCTCGCTCAGAAATGTTTTTGGATTGCGATGATTTACAAGTATCATAGCTTTCAAAGTAATATGTATAAAAATAATACAATATACACCACTTATACACAATAATATTTAGCTTCGAAAAATATATTATGTTGAATTTTAAAATTTTATTTTTAAAATTAAATTCTCAGTGCTTAATATATTAAATTATTAACTAACCATAAATTATTATCTTAAAAATTATAAACACAATTTAGTACTTATCATGTTTGGCTCACAAATATAATATTTAATCTAAAAAATATTTATGTATGTTACTACTATGCTAGCTAAAAGTATTTTTTTTTTTAGTTTTCTTTAACGATCAATAGATAAGAAATACATACCCTATTTGTTGATGTGTTAACTTTACAGCACTCAGGGATAATGTAGCAATCTAATGATGAAAAAATTTTTGAAATAGGTCTAGCCGTTCTTGAATTATAAATGGTCTAACAGTTTTTTAAACTCTCTTTTATACATATATATAGATAATTATTTCTAAATGTACCTAATAAAAATAATTGTAAATGTGTATGCTTTTATGTACCTACTTATGTGATTTATAATATAAAAGAAGTGTTAAAATATTGATTATGATAAGTGATAACAAAAGATATTTTTAAAGAAAAAATTGGTAGGGGTACGCGATTTAAGAAAATCTTTCCATCAGGGGTCCGGGTTCACTAAAAGTTTAAGAACCAGTGAGGTAGTTTCCAATAAAATATGATCAACCTATCTATACTTCATAATATTCATTTCATAATATTATAATTCATAAACTGAATAATATCGAATTTAACAAACCTGAAGCAGTTATTACTTATTATACTGTATAGTTATTATGACTTGGTCTAATTATTATTAAAGGCTGAGTATTGAATAATTATTTATATATTGTCATTATTAACTACCTATACCTACATAATAAATAATTATATAAACATAGCGCCATACGATGAGTAAAATAAATAATTCAAAAATAGTTACGGTATTGATATATTTTGAAAAGTTGTTTAATGTAAATACTGTAAAATATAAAATACATAATATTATTATGTTTTAATATTAAAAATATATTTTATATTTTTTCGACCCTCGGTATACCTACTTTAAGATGGATATATAAATACTTTGGCACCAGTACTTCGCTATATCCTCCGAGGTTAAAAAAAAAAATGTAAATGACGCTTGTCGTATAGGTGGTTGAATGAATATTAAGTTAATGTTTCATCAAAAGTAGTATTGTTATTTTTTTTATTTATTATTAGCTTCAAATAGGTACCTACATATCAAACATTTTCGTTTTCTTTTATTAGGTACCTACTCGATTGGTGTCTAAAAATGTTCTACCTTTTATATTGCTTATGATCTGGATTAGTCTTACTGGAGACGCCATAATAAATAAATCACACAGCATTTATTTTATTTTTTTATGTGTTTGGAGTTCATTCGAGTACCTATTTGCAATTCGTTTTGTTGTTAAAAATATACCTATAGAAGATAAGTCTGATTCAAAAATTATAATTTGTAAGTACCTATGGTACTTTTACGTTTATTATTACATTTTACTAGATACTTATACAAATATAGATTAATTATGCCTATTATATTATATTATATACACATTTTTAAGTTTAGAAGTGGTTTAAATAATTATATTTTTTGATATTTAAACTGTCTTAATTATACAAGTAAATACATATACATAAGTTTTTTTAGCAACTTTGTACGATAAATCAAAAACTAATAATCATAAAAATATGAATATGTATTATGTATTTACATCCTTCAGGCTTACAAAGTTCTGTTACCATATTGTATAGCTCTAAACTCTAATAAATAATAAATTACCAATTTTCTAGAAATTATTGTCCCATTTGAAAACATTCTTATGTACAAAAGTCAAAATGTATAGATGAATAATCATAAAATAATATTATTTCGTGTAAGATTAAGTCAAGTGATCACCGTAAAAATTACTTAAATCAAATTAGTATATTAAGCATATGAATGATAATAATAGGTAAATAATATTATGACGGTAGTAAAAAAATACCTCTAGAAAAAAAGTGTATTACTGAATATATTATTATTATAATATTATGCAGTCCTGCAGGTGTTCAAACGTTGGGTTTCTTTTTATTAAATTAATTAAACAATCAATAATATGATTAATTTAATGAGTAAAATAATAATTGTATACTCTCATTTTAGATCCCGAACATATCATGAATACATACATTTATTTTGGATTGGTATCTGTAACTTTTGTTTATTTAACTTAGGCTTATAGCTTAATGATTTATATTTTTATATATTTTCCAATAGAAATATACCTACGTTTTACTCCGTGAAACTATTCATAGATAAGGAATGTTAACAATTTGGTGATTGGAACAAAGTAATGAATGTTTTTTATTGTTTTAGTTTTTTGAAATGCAAAGTGAAATATTATCGAATATAACCAAGACATTAATGTTCACAATATGTAAGCATTAAGAAATCAATTTTATTTTTCTAAGAACTTAGAACCTCACATTTTTCCAAAGTATTTATTTAGGTAGTCACTATCTTCTGTAATTTACATTACTTTCGAAACATACTACTACTTTTTTTTTTTTTTATTAGGGTTAAGGTTTCAACTACTAGGTTATTAGCCTGTGGTACTGTAGGGGAGGTTACTGTAGATTTGTTTACACGTGTGTGTTTGTTTTGGTAGAATTTTTAATTTGGGCACCCGTAGGTATCTGCCATGCCCGGGTGGGGGATGGCGGAACTTGTTCTCCAGACACCGTGACTTGCCTGAAGAAAAATGCCACCCGCGACCGAGGTATCGAACTCGGGTCGGCCACTCCGTCCCCCCCCTACTACTACTTCTGTACTAAACAATGATTAAATTCAAAATTATTGTAAACACACTAAGTATACATAATATTAAGATTATTGAAATAATATTACCAGCTGTATTATTACAAAAGAAAGATAAGTGCACAGGTCATGACATACTGTATAATAATATATGGCTATCCTGATGAGCTGATATTTTGTTTAACCTTGTAATAATTGATAATTAATTATAAATATTTATTTTCTTATATAATAATATGTTAAGAGGATGACATTAAAAATATTTAAGACTTAACTGCTTTTTAATGTCCACGACACGTTATATTAATTTTAATAAAGCCGGTGTACGATACACCAATACAGGGCACATTTTAATAATTATTTGTCAACGGTCCAAACGTAAAATTTAAATTTATCGGGGTTAGTTTTTGATCATTATTAAAAATTCTGTATTTGTAGGGAAATGTAACTTATTCATAAATATTTATATTCATAAGACTTTAATTTTAATTTTATAATTGGTGATCAGACAGTACGCAAGTTTAATTAATTTCCACCACGACGCTACATCTACATATAGTATCTTAAAATAAATAGAAACCATTCTACTTAAGTACAAAATATATGATACATAATTAATATATACTACATTAATACGCGCTGCAATACGACTTTCTATTGTTAATAGTCATCTCATTTATTTATACAACATTAATAATAATATGTTAAATAGGTACGTTTATAATAATGTACAATTTTATCAGCGCTGTGCCACTCTACAATACACATGGTATCAGAACCATAATATTATATTTTTATTTTTCTGGTACGTATATTTATAAATATCTAGCATAGTATAATAATATTATGCGGATTTGAACTGTTAACAAAATATTTCCGTTACCACATTACCACATAATCTCCTTCGCCGCAATACTCTCATTAATAATATGTGAGATATTATAATATTATTAGGCATTTTATAGTTGCCTGTGTTGAATAAAAAACCATAAAATTTTATACGCGCGATATGTTTGATAACATGGTGTAGAAATAATATAACGTGCAAAACCGAAAAATAAAATATTATGTAGTCTTTGTTCTAGCGGTCATGAGTAGTTTACTCGAATGACTTGTCTTTGGAAGGTAGGGTGGGAGGTTGTTATCGATCGAATTTTCGAGTTGTGCGACGAACATGTATAGGTACCTACCGTATATATATATATATATATATCTATAATAGTTATATTATTGTGTCCACTTTTGTAATCCCGTTAATATCCAATGCATCCTTTTAAGCGATGAATCCGGTATTATTTCGAGATCCTCTACCATGCATTTATGCATATAAATATATAACATTATAATATATTTAAGGATGTATATTGGGTAAGTATTGCTATACAGACTGTTCCTTACTGACACGGAGCTGCCGCAGGCATTAATTTATTATTCCATGCAATTTTGGTATTCATAAAATTAATGTAAGTATATTATATTTTGTATGTACTTTTAGTGATAATTGTTAAAAAAACTAAGTATTATAGTTTAAATATAAGAAAATAAATGATAAGAATTCACGTGATTGTAGGGTCGTAGCGCCAATTTTATTAAAGTTTCTAAAAGTGTAACGGAATTTATACAACAAAATTCAGCTACGCCTGATTTAAACATCCACATTTATCATTGTTTCGAAATTTAATTTCACAATACACCACAACATGCACCAAGGGAACGGAGCTGTAAGGTGTTAGGTGAATGCCTGTCTGCTAACGATTGTCTATTACAAAGTTTTTATGTAACTCTGAACATGAAGTTAATTTTCTCTATATCGATAATTTTTATACTTGTATACAAGGTAGATACTCAATTTTGTTTACATCCACTACGATTCTTATATTGCCCTTCATAATTTTTAACTTATAATATTTTATTTAATTACTTCTTAATTTCGGTTTGTTATAATGCAATATGGTTTAATTAAAGGCTCTAAAAGAGTTTTGATTCTCCCCGAAAATTAAATTGTCCACAGCAATTTGCTTTAAAATTACGATAAGAATGTGTATGATTGAAAAATATCTAACACTTTAAACCACGATTAACGATTAAAATAACATACAACAATTGTTTTGCTAATTTTAATTAATAGTAATAATGGTGTTAGATTATGTAAAACATTGTCATATATTTAAAACTCCCAACTTTGGAGTACTTATATAATAAATGTATACAAAATACTATGAAAATAAATGTATTGTAGGTACCTATGTTAAAGTGAATTTATTTATTATACGTATAATGTACACTACAAAAGTTTTGTGGCGTTTATACTGAGGTAGGTACCAACAGAATATCTTACGAAAATAAAGTTTAAATTCTGTCTACTCATATGGTAAGATAATTAAATTGTTTATTTTTTGTCTACTTTTCAAAGTATTACCATATTGTTTTTTGAAAACCCATTTTAGTTATAGAATTTAATTACTGCATTCCCGGAAAGTTTTCACTATTAAAAAATGAATATGTTGTACAGTCTAGACTCAATAACGCGTAAACCTCGATATCTCGATTTTCTTCTACATAAGTTTCATTTTTTTATTTCCCTTGAAATGCGATTAATAGAGATTCAATAATTGTATAACGCCCATAGTTCTTTGAAGTTTTTTTCTACGAATTTACGTTTGCACGTGCCAATACATAACTTAAGCTAAATACACATTTTATAAATATTTATCTAATTGATTTTAAAACCACATAAAATAAGATAGATTTGATGAATTCAATTTTTAAAAAATAATTAAATTGTAACTTCATTCAATGAAATACTCCATTATTATATTTTGATGGAAGAAAAAAGTTTAAATATAGTTTAAAACAATATTATACGAAAATCAATTTCTATATTTTTTATAAACTTTTAACATTATAAATTCTTAAAGTTTACTTTTGAAAACATTTTTAAATTATATTCTTTAAGTCATTGATGTGTGGATATTTTATTTTTATAAAGATTATAATTGTATTGAAAATTGAAATACATGTATTATTTTATATGTATTTCTAATTGTGTGTACCTATGACATCACTATAATATACTAGGTAATACCCAGCTGAAAGTAGTATAAAAATGAATACGACCCAGTAAATAAATCGGACTGACTATTAATGTAACCAAAACGGAACGTATGGAGATCACTACACCAGTCATGGATATGTCTTGATATCTAGAAGATATTACAGACCTAAAGTTTGGACACTTCAAGTTGTCAAGTTGAATATTTTAAATATTTTTGGATAAATATCAATATTGTATAAACAACATGCACAATAATATGAAGTCAAACATAGAATAAACGTGGCCAGCCATGATAATAATTTGCAATACTGATGATCAAAACAAGATTTTAAAAATCTTGGTCTTGGTCTTAGGTATACACGTTAGTATTGGTCTTGGTCTTGCAGGCCCACTTTTGGTCTTGATCTAGCGCAAGACACTTGCAAGACTTTTGTTATTTGGGGAAAAAAAAATGTTAAGAGTCTTGCAGTGTTAGTCTTATTTTGATCTTGGTCTGGAAATCCTAATCTTGGTCTTTCTACTACCAGTATAATATAACGGTGTTAAGAATAATTTTTAGCTGTCAGTATTTTCTTATCAAAAATATTTTTTTTCAACGATTTTCTTTTTAATTACAACCCACCAATGGAAACTAAAAACATGTATTGCTTAATATTTGTTTATTATACTGTAGGTACTACATACATTTCTAGGAATATAATTCAACAGCATTAAACTATTTACTCAAAAAATAAATTGTTAAAAAAATATAATATTATCTAAGCGAGTGATTACAATTTTGACATTATAATATAATATTATGTTACAATGTTCACAAAAATATTGTATTACTAAATACTTTTAGCAATATATTACATAAATTATAAGATATCTCTGGAAATAGAAGATGATCATCATCTCAGCTGACGAACGTATTTCGCATGTAATGATTAATCACTGAATTTTAATTTAGTACATCCATTGCAGTGACCTACTCAATAACGTGGTACATTCAAAAACCTACCATAAAACAGAGTGTTTTCTGTAGTTTTATTTTTATATGTATTACTATAATATATGTTATGTTCTAGATTTTATACTTGATCCATATCAGTGATTTATTTTAGGACTTATCACACGAAGCTCACAAACTGACGTATAATATAAAGAATAACAAATTAAATTATATTTTATATTTTTACTAGAATATTAACTTTTGTTATGGGAATTTTGATTTAACACGAAGTCGTAAATAAATAATAATAAAGAACGTAATAGCGATCAATGCACACGCATATTCTATTTTAATAATACAAATATCAAAACATTATTACTAATTGAGCAATTATTATCGGCCACCATATAAAATAATAAATCAATTCGAAAAATCATAAGTGTTCAACTAAAGATACAATTTAATAATATTCAACTTCCTCAATTATAATACACGTCGTACCTACATAAAATATTGATATTTGTACCAAAAATATATTATACAAATTTATTACAGATAGTGTTTAGTGTTTGTGTGTGTGCACGTGTGACCACTGACCAGTCGGTGAGGGTATGGATATTTGGCTTTATAATAGAGTGAGCGTGTAATTAAAATAAAATGTTATGATTACGCCAGCCGACTCGTCCCTCCTCATTTCCGCCTTCCGGTGCTCTAACAATAATTATTATTACATTGAAGGACTACAACTGAGATTTAAAAAGTGCACATAAAACCAACAATAATAGTTATTATTGAATAAGGTTTTTTGTTTAGAAAATCATATTCCTATTGTTGTTATTTTACAAATTATTTTCTCATGAAATTAGCTACTTTACTTAATTATTTTATATTCGTAGGCCGGCGCGTTGTATAGGCAATTTCGGTACACATACGTCGCAGTCATGTAGGTGCTTTTAAACGCGCGGTAAGCCCGTTTGTCATCCACAAAAGAATAATAATATAACAAAAATAAAAAAATTCGGTGATAATATCAATAGTGAATGAACTATTTGTGTAGACAGACGCTACTAAAACTGTACTGGTTAAAAGTTCTTTCCCGGACGAAGAAAATATAAAAAAACAATTTAAACATTTTTAAAAATTCGTTTGATTTTAAATTTCGTGTGAACACTGCACTTTAATATTGTAATAATTTATGTGTGTACTCAAATTTCGATTATAGGGTTCTGAATTTGAAATATTTAACTTGACATTAATTTTAGTTGACATTTTTACTTTTCATGAAATGTTTAAATGGAATTAGGAAAATTATGTATTTATTTTATACATATTATGCTGATATAGGCGATTAGTGATTACACATGTGATCATTGATAATGAACGATTCATCAACTTTGACATATAGTTGTATAATATTATTAGTTTTCAATTTTATCAGTTATTAAATGGGTCCATAGTATTATTTATGATTTTTAGAGCCAACAACGATGGTGTTAATGTTTGTAATTTTAATTAATGCATTGCTATATTGAATATTTGCAAAATATTCTTTTTTTTGTAACTACTTGTATTAAATATTAATAATAATAAGTAATAAATAATTTAACTATTGGTACTATTGTATTAACTGTATATTGTTTCATATAAATATACTATTTTAATTACAAATGATTATCAAACAATATTACATAACAATTATTAGTAAATAATTTTTAATTTAGATTTGAATTGTTTTATGATGTTATGAGTTATAACCTATGCAGTTATATTTAAATTATTAAGTATAGATGAATATAGTAACTTTCTCATAGTATGTTAGTAGTTTATATTTGTTTCATACAGAAAACAGGTACAATAAAAATATGTTCCACAGTACGTGTTTGACCACCGACAGTTAAACACGTGTGTAGCTCTCGAAATTGTGCGCATTTATATAGCTTCCGATAGCAGTATAGTGCTCCGTTATCTACGCTGACGGTCGATAAACAGGTAATATGTTTTTAACGATTATTTAATATCGACCAAACTTCGTAATGAATAACAAAGATAAAACAGGCAGTCTGCCTTTAATAAAATCCCCGTACAGAAAGAATATCCCAACAATTCTTAAAAACGCAAACAAAAATACAATTAAAGTTACTCATGCAAACATCGCATCAAACTTAAAACAAAACACAAAGTCAAACTCAAATGTCGTAATTAAAAACAACAACAGCATAACGCCACTACCTACCTCTACCTCTCATCACATCAAATCTCCGTCTACCTCATCTACGGCTTCCCCGATAATCGCCGCCGTTATTAATAATAACACCACTACCGCCGTCAATAATAAACCAAACGAAATCGGCATCGATGCCGATAACCCTCAGCGCAACACACTACAAAACCTCAACCAACCTCCCAGTTTCGCCACCATTACTTCAAACGAAAAAACGCCGTCTAGAGAACAAGCATTAGTTTTTAACTCCATCGACGGCATCCGCCAAGTTGAATACATCCTTGAAATCGCAAAACTGATATCTCCAAAAGACATAATATATGTATCAAGAATCTCAAACAACCGTTTTTGCATTTTTCTTTCCAGCAAAGATATCCTTGAAACACTACTCGGAAAATCCGAAACTATTTCAATAAATGAGCACATTATTCCTATGCGAAGGTTAATTAACCCAGCAAAAAAAATCACTCTATCTAACGTTTGCCCCTCTATTCCAAACCAGACAATTCTTAATGAGTTAAAAAAAATCGACATAATCCCAGTATCTCAAATTAATCACATAAAAGCCGGAATAAATATTGAAGGCTTCGAACACATACGGAGCTTTCGTCGACAAATGTTTATCAAACAAGAAGACCTAAACAAACTACCCGGCTCTTTAGTCATCAATAACAACCAAACATTGTTTCGAATATTTTTCACTGACGACAAGATCATCTGCTTCTTATGTAAAGGAGTGGGACACACTACTGCATCTTGCAAAAAACACACATCTCCAGACAACCCGCAATTCATACAACCACACAAACCGCCCCAAACGATGTCAAATCAAGATATCACATTTGATGAACACCCTACCTCCTTTCTGGAAGAAGTACAACCTCCAAATTCTCCAACTTTTGATGAAACCAACCTCCAAAATTACTCGGACCAGCATGAAAGAAAACAAGATGAAACCATAACCCCCGACTACGAAAATATTTCCAATTGTAATATAATAACCCAAACTCCAATCGAAAACCCAACTTACAACCATATAAAGAGACCTTTATCAGACACAAATTCACCAATGTCCCCCACTTCTCCAACGGCCTCAAGTGGTAATTTCCCTATCACGCAGCCCGATAAAAAAAAACCAAAAGTCGCCTCTAGATCTAACTCACTGATAATAACTCAGACTGAGGCCAGTAAAATAGATATAGCGTTACAACCAGCAGAGGAGTTTTTCACTTCCAAACTAGAAACACCTATAACTTTTATCCAGTTCAAATATATTCTCGAAAATTTTACAAACAAATCGATCAATATAAACTCACTATGTGAAGAAGCCAATATAGATAATATTGTACTTATGGACCTAATTGAAGAAGTCAAAAAAGAAGTAAAGGATCGGACCACTAAAGCTAGACTTACAAAATTATGTAACCTTCTGTTTCAAGCAGCACCCTCACCTCCACCCTCCCAGAATTGAAACCCATAATGAGTATAAACATAATTCAATGGAACATAAACGGCTTCGTAAAGAAGCTAAATGACATTAAAATAATCATCCAAAACCACAATCCAACTATTATATGTCTCCAAGAAACGAACCTTAATGACAACTTTACCCCCAACATTAATAACTTTAACAATTACACCACTAACAGGACAGACTGTCTCCGAGCCAGTGGAGGGGTCGCTATTTTGGCTCGTTCAGAATATCCAAGCTCACGGGTACCAGTTCAATCTACGCTGGAAGTGGTCGCTATATCCATTCAACTAGAGACCAAAATTACCCTCTGCAATATTTACATACCAAACCGAAAAAAATTTGATGCATCCGACATTGAAAACATAATTCATCAACTTCCAACCCCCTTCATACTAACCGGGGATTTCAACAGTCACAGTGCATACTGGGGATCTGATATAACCGATGACAGAGGGAAACAAATTGAAAAAATTGCCGAAATGGACAACATTACCCTGCTCAACAATGGAGAGCCCACCCGACTAAATTCAGCCAATGGTAAATTCTCTACGATCGACTTATCTATGTGTAGCACCTCCTTGGCCCAACGTATAAGTTGGTCAACCTTACCTGAAATTTACGATAGTGACCACATTCCAATAAAAATTGACTTATTCACCAGTAAAGCTCCTTTAAATAAATCGCCCCCCAGATGGAAACTCAAAAACACCAATTGGAATCTCTTTTCACAGATGGTTGAAATATACCTAAATTCAAATCCCCCACCTCCAGACGATCATATCAGCAATGATGCCTCTCACATAACAAACACAATTATAACTGCAGCTAACTTATCAGTAGGCAAAACAAACCCCAACTCAAAAAACTCCAAAGTTCCCTGGTGGAACCAGGAAATCAAACTTGCTATCCAAAACAAGAACAAAGCATTAAAAAAATTCATAAAAACAGGCAATATCGACGACCATATCCTTCTGAAACAACTTCGAGCAAAAACGCGCTATTTAGTAAAAAGAAGCAAAGAAAATTCATGGAAGTTGTTTACATCAACCATAGGACCCAAAAGCGACCCAAGCCTAGTTTGGTCTAAAGTCAGATCCTTGCGTGGTCTCAGCAAGGAAAAAGAACTCCACATTATAAAAGATAACACCCTTCACACCAACCCGACCGAGGTTGCTAACCTCATCGGAAATATTTTCTATGCAAACAGCTCTGACACCAACTATGATGAGTCATTTATAAATATGAACAACATAATTGACTCCCACGAACTTCATTCCAACATTAACCCTACAGACCAGGAACAAAAATATTTAAACTCCCCAATCAGCTTAAACGAATTAAACTGGGTCATAACCAATAGTTCCAGTCTCTCCCCCGGTCCCGACGAAATTCCATATATCTTCATACACAATTTACCTCTGTCAGCAATCCAGTTCATGCTTCGCTTATTCAACAAAATTTGGGACAACGGACAAATCCCTAAGCTTTGGAAACATGCTTATGTTATCCCAATTTTAAAGCCCGAAAAGAATAAATTTGACTCAAATAGCTATAGACCAATATCCTTGTTAAATACAATGTGCAAAATACTCGAGAAGATCATAGACACACGATTGAGATGGTTCCTTGAAAAAATCAACTACCTCTCCTCACACCAAAACGGTTTTCGCAAAAATAAAAGCACATACAACAACTTACATGATCTACAAAATGATATAATAAAAACTTTTGAAACCAAACAATCCCTAGGCCTAGTAGCACTAGATTTAGCAAAAGCATATGACACCACATGGCGTCCACGCATAACACAAAAACTACACAAAATACTGTGCGAAGGTAACATGCTCAACTTTATTAAAAACTTTTTATCAGACAGAACCTTCCAGGTTAAAGTCAATGGCCACCTCTCTCAGGTATTCAAACAAGAAAACGGTGTGCCTCAGGGCTCCACTCTATCCGTCTCATTATTTCTAGTTGCAATCAACGACCTTTGTGAAGAAATCAAATTCCCCGTGAAATCATCACTTTTTGCAGATGACTTAAACATATGGTGCTGCGGTAAAAACACCCAAAATATACAACCCGTATTACAAGACGCACTCTTATCTCTAGAAAAATGGTCATCAAAATCCGGTTACCGTTTCTCCGCCCCAAAATCTCAGAGCATCATTTTCACCCTTCAAAAAAAATACCAGACATTAAACATAAAAATAAACAATACCCCTATACACAACACAAGACTTTTAAAAATATTAGGAATCGTATTCGACACAAGAAATAATTGGTGCGCCCACCTGAAAGAACTTAGAAAAACAACAATAACAAGAATAAACATCCTCAAGATGTTGGCCCACACATCTTGGGGCGCAAATTCGTCCTCACTCAAAATGATATACAAATCCATCATACTTTCAAAACTAGAATATGGGTCCTTCTTCTTCATAAATGCGAGTTCTTCGAACTTAAAAATGATCGAAACAGTGCACAATTCGGGCCTAAGATTAGTCTCTGGAGCATTTCGTTCGAGCCCAATCCCCAGCCTACTTAACATTACTCAAACCCCTCCCATTTGCCTAATAAGGAAAAAGAATGCCATGCTTCTAGCCGCCAGGCGTACACAAAACAACCTACCCATACATCAAGGTATCGAAAACCTCCTTCAAAACACAAATATTGATATTTCCGGAATTATCAGACATGAAGGTCCCCTCACTCCCCCGTGGATCATGGATTTCAATATAAACACCACATTATCCTCACTCCCCAAAACCGATACTTTGCCCAGCATATACAGAAAAGAATTTCTTTCAATCTCGGAAAATCACCAAGAGCATACTAAGTTTTTCACCGACGGTTCTAAAACAAACTTGGGTGTAGGAGCAGCAGTGGTATATAACGAAACAAAACAAATGTTCAAGCTACCAGATTTCTGCTCAGTCTTTACAGCCGAAGCAACTGCGATTTCCCTAGCTCTCGACATAATATATGAAAATAGAATGAATAAAGCCATAATCTTTAGCGACTCTCTCAGCACCTTAACCAGTATCCTAAATATCCACCAACCCAACAGTATATCCGGAAAAATCCACAACCAGATACACCGCCTCAAATCCAATACACAGACCATTATTTTCTGTTGGGTTCCTAGCCACGTCGGAATCCGAGGTAATGAATTGGCCGATACTTTTGCCAAAGAAGCCATCTCTTCCCACCTCTCCCGACAAATCCACACCTGTACTTTTCAGGACCTCAAAACTACCATCGACAACCACATTCTAGCCCAATGGCAGATCCTATGGTCAACTCTACACACCAAGCTCAATAAAATAAAGCCCACAGTCTCCCCATGGCCATCCTTCTTATTACCTAGACGCCAGGAAGTAATATTAAACAGACTTCGGATAGGCCACACATGGGTGACTCACAAACATCTTATGGACAGATCCGAACCCGAACAATGCCAAACTTGCGGTGAAACCTCCACGGTTGAACACATAATATGTCACTGCCGTAAATTCGCCGACATCAGAATTAACCTCAACATATCAGACAACCTGGAAGAAGCCCTTAGCCCACAGTCTATCAACATAAAGCAAATAATTAACTTTTTAAAATTAACGGGATTATATCACTTAATATAACCTAGATATTTCTCAAACATACTGTTCATTATTATGTACTCATTTTTCTATTTATCTTTGTATCTATCTATTGTTATTTTCATATTCTATTTCTCTGTACATATCACTATTAATTTTTCTTTTTGTTAAAAAATATTAATGTTTTAATGCCAATAACCTTTGCTGTTGCGGCTTATGTAAATAAAATAAAAAAAAAAAAATATGTTCTACCGCTTTAAGTATATTATATAACTAGATACTAAAACAGTATTTTTTTTCTAATTTAAGATTGTTTTTCAAATAAATTAACTATTCTTGCTCATTTCATGAAATATATCAACAAAAAAAAAAGGTTTGAACCCTTTAAATCAAGAATAATTTAAATGGTCTTTAATTTTTATGGAATTGCGCACTATTCACACTGACTATCTCCAATCAAACATATATTATATTAAGATACTTTCAATCAACTTCTTTGACCAAATAAAACATAACAGCCACGTGCAATACCGTTATAAAAACAAAAAAATACCTTTCGTGGTTCCTGTGATGTTCTTATAATAAATATGTATATAAATGTATAAACAAAAACACAAAATACTCCAATATTATTTGTTATTTCTATGATAATTGAACACTATCACTATTTATTATTATTATAACTATACCATTTTCTATAATTTAGTGAATTTTTCAAAAATATATATTTATCCTGTGAATATAATTCCACTAACTGATGATTAATAATTATGGAAAACGTTATAGTTAATGATGAAAAAAAGCTGTATTTAGTAAAAACTAATTGAGCATTATAAAAGCAAAAGCCCCAGTTCACATTTGGGTTTTCACAACGAATTCATTATTCAGCTATTATAGTTATTACTATGGTTGAATATTAATTCAGTTGTTATATAGTATTATTATACTATTTGAAACGAGATTATAACATTGAATGAATCTTTATAAAAATAAATTACTTAATAAGAAGGTAATTTAATATAAATATAATATTAGTTTAAAACAAGATTAGCAAAACAAACAAAAATCAAATAACGTATTTTATTATTTTTATTTATGTGTTTGATAGTTGTGAGGGTAAATTATGCATATTTCATGTTTAAAAAAAAAACTACAAAATCATTACTGATATAAATTATTGGATTACCTATATTATAAAGATTTTTTTTTCACGAATAATATTATATTTTGAGTGAATTGTTGGATGTATTCGTTTTAACCTAACCTAACCAAGATACATTAATTTAATTAATGTATTGATATTAAACGCATAATTTACAGTTTTTTCTTTCCGATAAACTTAAGATTTTGAAGTTGAGCATTACGATAATTATAGTCTTCGCGTCGTTGGGAATTTAAAGGAAGAAATACAACTGCGTGAATATCGATTATACACTAAGTGTGCAATGCTGGCGTCAAGTGGTCGGCCGAAAAAGCTTTTGATAATTATTATTATACTTCACCCAAAATTCAAAACAGCTGTTGTACATTTTTATTAAATAAACAAGATTCGTGGAAAACTAATAAGGTTTTGTGAATTTTACTACTTTATGACTAGCTGAACCAATTATTATATATTAGTGTGTGACAACCCCCCTCCCCCCCTGCCAGTAGAGTCTATTAAGCTATCTTAAAATTATTTTTAGTTCTCCATTTTTGTAGTAAAATTCAGCTGTGGTAAAATCAGATTGGTTAATAATTATTTAAAAAAAAAAAAAACTCGTTTTAAACGACTAACTTAAATTATTTTTATAGAGTAATAATATACTACCTACAGACAATACATTATTTTTAAGTCATATGTTGTAGCCTTGTGGGTGTGCGAGAGTGTAAAATATTTTTTAATATTTGCTTTATTGTATACATCTATTATCTATAGTTATTTAATTAGTTTACGACGTTAACAATCGAGTTTTGTTCTATTTTACCACAATAAGAAGATGACATTAAATTCACATTGTCTTTTGTCAGGTGATAGTTTACGGATAATACAATATAAAATAATATCATTGACGAAATTATAATTGGTTATTATATGTCGTAATATGTGAAGCTGTTTCAGTGAAGTGTAATATAGTGTTATTACACGTGTCTAACGTCTTGAATAAACTAATTAGTTTAATCTGCTAGTACGTATATGATGTTGACTCTTCGAAAATGGGATGACTACGAGTGTCCTGGGTATTAACTAGATTAATGTTTACTAAAAGAAAAATGTTAATATATCTGAAGTGATATTTACCTTGGTATATCTGAGGTTTGAATAGTTTCCAAAACTGACTAGCAAATACTATACATCAGAAACTACAGTCAACTTACCGTGGTATAGACGAGGCAAATTACAGTGCGGGTTTTTAATAATTGGAGACGAAATTCTAGAGCTAAGTGTGCCAAGTGTTTTTTGTTAACTGATTGTTTTCCATTTGTACATATAATCTTAACAATTACATTATATGAATGAAAGTCAATAATAGTCTGTCAATAAAAAAAGTAATATTACACACATTTATTTGAAAGACGTTACGCCGTCATTTTTTGTCTCCTTCTAACAAACGTGTAACATGGCAAATTATACGTTCTGAATAATATTTATTTAACTGTGTTTTGTTTAATGTTAAGGTGAATATTGACTTGTTAAAAAAAATTAGAAGTACGAATTTTATTTAGTGAATCTCATAGGTTTTATTTTTTATATTTAATAATAATATTTCCAAGTGAATTCCATAGGTTATTTTTATATTTAAATTTTAAAATCTAGTTATGAACATTTTAAAACGTATATTTACTAACAATTTATAATTTCAAAACAATTATAACTCGCTTTAGAACTAAAATATAAATAAAACCTATGCATTTCATTATAGATAATACTTTCTTAATTCTAAATCTTATAATTAAATATCAACTCACTCTATAACATTATTCAAAATAACAGAGTTAAATGGATTATCCAGAACGAATAATTTTCCATATTATGCGTTTGCAAGACGGAGACAACGCAGCGGGCGTAGGGTCTTCTTGATGAATATTAGACTTATTGCCAATTGGAATTAAATAGGTATTGATATTCAATCATCCAGGATACATTAGATGTAGTTACCCACACAGCACATTGTTATAATAATATTTTGAAACAAAAAATTGCTGCCTGGGAAATTCTATGAGCTTAAAAAAGTAGTGTACTGAATAAAGTCAATTGAATTTATAATTCAATAAGATGGTTAAAAACAATTATTTTTTTTTTAAATACAAAACATAAATATGATTTAGGATTTTGGGAAAAACAAATGATAAATACGTGGTTGTGACAATTTTGGCAGAGATGAATGTTATTAATAAACCATAGAAAGCAGCCAACTGAATGGAAGTAAGTAAACAAATATTATACAACATGGCGTCATAAAATTACTTTATATTATGGTTGTTTTTTATTATCTTGGCTAAAAAGTGTTGTCCCATTGTGGGTAATTTCGTTCAGATTCATGCGTTGATTAAGATTATAACAAGTCTCAACAAATATAATTTACATTAGTATGCATAAAATAAAACATAGTAGTCATAAACAAAGTCATAAAAACAAGTGAAGAAAAATTACACTTTATGACCAAGCTAGTATAGACAATATAGGTACATGTATCACCTTAACCATTTAAAATATACCGTTTAATAATATTATGCTAAATTTAATATTATAAATGTATAACTATTCTACTTCTACATAATTAAGTCTACTCTGTTCAATCAATATATGTATGTTTAACTATTGACTTTGTATTATATTTATAAGTTATAAGTTTAAACATCAATGCTTATAGTTATACAAGCATTTTATTTAATATAAGTATTTTATTGATTTTCTAATACTATAAGATAATATAAAACCAGTAAAAAATTAGGTTTTTAATACATTTAAGTTTTAGACAATCGTTTAAAATTAAGAATTGTACATTCACATAATATTATTATAAATTAAATGTTTATATTAGTAGTATCTGTTTTATAAAAATATTGGACAAGTATTACCGCTGATAATGATCGGTATAGCGTTTTCTTAATACAATTAATACAATCACAATTAAAGGTGTATTGTATTGGATGCATACAATTTTTTCCGTTCAAAAAATTTGTTTTTTATTTTGAATGAAAATCCCTATTATTGAACCTTAACTTTCAAATAATAATTGTCGTAAGAAAACTGGTTTATTGCTTATATCTATCTATACTGACATGAATCCAGTTAATAATTGCATTTTTATATTATTATAGGTACCACAAAAGTCATGACAGTTGATGTCAGTGTGGCTTATGATTTCGCTTGAGATGAATTTAAATGGTTTTAATACTTACATAATTTATACTAATAATGATGTAGGTACCGTAGCAGTCAACATTTTTAATAACAATCTATTAGTTGAATAACCAGGGGTGTGAATTCTGATGTATATAGGTACTACAAAAGTCATGGCAGTTGATGTCAGTGTGGCTTGCGATTTGAAACAGGTCTATGCCCATAATACATGGTAGATTTATGTGTCACATAAGACCTGTTAAACTAAGTCTTATGTGACACATAAATTGACTATGCATACGGACATTAGATGATATGTCAGATAAATATAATAGATGTTAGTGAGGCTCTTAACAGACCAACAAGTGTACAACACTGTTTGGCGCCTAGTATATCGTATCGTATAAACACAAATAAATAAAAAATGTAAGAATTATTTTTATAATTACTTGTTTTAATTTTGTATTTTTTTTTTTTTTGTAAAATATTTTGACTTTACATGACTACTCTGTCTTTTAAAAGATACTTTTTAAAAGTATTTAAGTCTAGATACTCGTACTTACTTATTTTGAAAAATATTTAAAACAAGTAGTTAAAAAAGTATTAAAGTATAGGTACTAACAAATACAAATACTTAGAAAAGTATTTATTGATACTTTCAAATACATAGATCATGTTTATTTCTTCCTTGTAAATTATAACTAAATTGATATTTTTTTGCGTTTTCTTGTTTTACATTATTTTATTGAGCATTTTACACATTATCATTTGGTGTAAGTATGAATTATTCATTTGTTTTTTTTTGTCAAGGTATTTTCATAATGGATATAATTTACAATCAATTGTGGTACAGCTATTGTATTATATTCACCATATTGTTTTTTATTTTACGTAATTTAAATGCAATAGAAAGTATAAAAACTATAAAGAATATGTATTTTTTATCTTAAATAAGTACAGATATTTTTACCAATTACTTTTTTCAAAAGTGTTTAAAAAATGTATTTATTAGTACTTAAAAAGTATAGGAATACTTTTACTTAAATACTTTTGCTCAAGTACTTTACAAGCCTTCCTGACGTATATATGTTAAAAGTAGGTATTGGTTTTACAATAATGGACGTAAAAGATGAAAAATAAGAATATTACAATAAAATATCTGTATTGCGTTTACCTTAATTTTTCAAAATTAAAATGTCATAAAAAGGTTATTATTAATAAGGGTTTACTGTTTTAATAATCTTGTACTGTAAGTTTCAGTGTTCGTATTAAGTATGTATATACATGATGATACATTTGATAAACGATGACTGTGATGATAATATCATATTATAATAATATATTAATTGTAAATCGTTTGTACATTTATTTTTATTTTATGTCAATCGAATTTAAACCATTTAGGTAAACGAATTTAACTGTGAACGTTGTAGTCTGTTTTTCTTGTGTAAGTGTATAGTATTTGTACAGTTTTCGATTTTCGACAAAAACCGTGACTGCTTATTTGAAACCCTTACAGTGCACACTCTGCCACAGACACAATTTATGCTATGGATAATTTAATTAATTATAAATCTATAATTTGTTTAAATTAACTTTCGGAGGCCTGTTTATTTAAGTATTACTTACTAAAACTTACACACTTCAAAGATAAGACGTTAGTTCTAACAGTTGTTCCTTCTGTAGACCAGGTTAAAATTTTTTTTTATAGACGTTCGTTTTCATTTCGACCTTCTATTCAATATTGTCTGAATAATTTCAATTAAGCTGGTGATTTTCCGGATTAAAACCCTCATCGGTCTTAACACGATGCAAATGGCAGTTAACAAGGAAAGCCAATGGGAAAAGCGGTTTTCAAGAATCTTTTTCATCGTAAACCTCGTAAATAAAGTCAAACACCTACCCTGGGAGCAGCTTGAAAACCAATATAAAAATTATTACATGACAATAATGTTCATTAAATACTAAACCATATTTAAAACTAATAGCATATATTATTCTATAAAAACTTTGATAGTTATTTCATATTATTATTATTTTATCGTTATCGATTGGGTTTTAGAAAGTTCATGACATTTTTAAAAGTTACATATAGGTAGAGTTCGTCTTTATACAGAAGGTTTAAACAATCATTGTATATTAATGTGCATCGGAACTAGCACCATGGTATATTTTCTATGGTAACGAAATAATATAGACATTTTACAGCACAGGTGAAATATTCCAACAATTTATATTTGATAAACCATACATTGGCAATTATTTAAGTATAACGTTTTTATGAGGTTACCGTTTATTTCACACCTAATTATACTCACAGCTAGGTTTTGAAGTCTTGTATAGTGAAAAAAAAAAACAAATGAAAGAAGTTATTAAAGTAATGCAAATAGATCCATGTTAGGCGCCATTTTGAAGTAGAATAAAATAATACAATAAATAAACGTTTTAAATTATGAAATGTCCACCCGGCTATCACTAATCACCCTTTAGAATGTACCTAATAGGTAGTAGCCGTAGTACATTTATATATGCGAAATAATATAAAGGACGCTCTTAAAATATTCGTTCAAACGAAAAATTATGTTAATATGAACTGGTATGGAAGATGTGTGGTGTTGATGCTTAAAAAATGAAATACTTTCGTCAGCTCTTAAGTATATATATAATATGATTTTGTTGTGGAATTATTCCCACTATATTTTGTTTTGAATCAGTTGTGTAATTTTAATTGTGTTGTTTTTTTAATAATGCCATAAAATAGTAAAGTAAGCGAAGTAGGTAATTTTTATCAACATTTATGTTTTTAGTGAATGGAGGGTACCAATAGAACCATTTTTTAAATTAAACGATCAATCGTTTTTAATCTAAAGATGCTAGTTTATTTTAAGCCAGTCTGCTGCTGTCACCAATTGTTCCAAAATGGTAATATTACAACAACAATTTGGACTGAAAACAAACCAAGCACACGTCATAATAGTTTATTATTTTAAGGTTACAAAGATTTTTTTTGACTTTGAAATACTGAAATAAACAATGGATATGTTTATGCATCGTGCTGATAATAAAACAAGAGATGCACAGAAAGTGATTAAATTGTACTAGTAGATTACATATATTATTATAGTAAATATATGGGTTTGAAACTTCAAGGAAAACGATTTTTACAATTTTATTCATTTGTTTTTTATTGTATTGTTTAATTAAAAATGTTTGGATTACAACACAAATTATATTTTTTTCCATACCCGTATTATATGATGTACTTAGTGATACACGAACAGCTCTAAATCTGTAAAATCAGAGGAAACAAATCAAACAATACATAATATGTATTATATTCTCTAATAATACTACCTCTGGTGCGCACCTTGACATAAGTGAACCTCGTTTCATCAGGAGTACCCTCGGTCGGGAATATACATAGGTACAACTGTAAAACTGTACAAGATACCTATAATCGAATATTTCTAATCGTATGTCTTCTAAGGACCAATTAGAGATATTTTGTTGATGTTAGTATACATATTTTAGCACTCTGCATAAGACGTGTTTGGGGTGTTTTTTTTTATAAATGTATAAAAGTGATTGAAATATGAGTTTGAGCGCATTGTGTCTAGTTATCATATTTTATCACCAGTGTAAATCGGATATTGGTAGATACGGTGCCCCAGTGCGTGTGTGGAGGTATGTTTTTGAAAACTGGAAGGTTTTGAGTTGATCATTGTCTAGTTGTTGGGCATTTTCGGTTCAAATTGAACCTGGGTACGGTGCCCCGTATATTTTAGATTTTAACGTATCTCGGTTTGAGTGCGATTGGATTCGGGTGTTATTAATTGTTTGTTTAAAATATTGGATCATCTGGCTGTGCATTCGAGAAAGCTTGTTTAGGATTCGATGCAGTTCTGTGTATTTCTGTTTAACTGTGTATCGTGAATAGGTTTATTGAAAAATCAGTTAAAGTTTACCTCACATAATGGTTAAATTGATCACGTTGGCCATTGTTTTTGTGATTTAAAAATATTTAATTATATAATCAATGTGGTCAGCGTGGTCGATAGGAGACCGAGTTATATTAGTGGTTTCAACTATCAGCGTGTCATATTTCGTAGTGTATAAAAAGGAATAACTACAAACAATAAACTATAGTAATATTATTATACATGTATAAGACCCATCAGCTGTAAATAGCTTTTAAATTATTGTGTAAAAGAAACATATTATTCATCATTATAACCGTGGTGAATTAGAGCAGATTATAACGCGAAAACGTCCTAACCAACAATAACAATAAAATATTTTTTTACTTAACGACATGTCATCATCAGTCGTTTACTCAGATTCGATAAAACATCGAATTTTTACGTTATAAGCTACGTATAATATAAAAAATACCAAACAATATGATAAATATTGATATATACCTAAAAGTTATTATTTTTGTAGTTTTCAGTATGTATATATATTTTCAACAAAAACCGTTATTAGTTACCTACCTACTTACAATTATTATACTTCTCTTATTTTTTTCTTAATATCAAACTGAATCGTACGGTTCCATTTGTTGCAGAGAATGAATTATTTATTTGTTGATTCTTGATTGAGGTCTCAGGATTTTGTATAATTGGTTGGTATTATTTATTTTCGTTTTATTCCTGTCCATATTAATAACCCGATTGGAGACATTCTGTTGTTGACATAATAATTTATTATACAGTAGTTATTAAAATGGGCCGTATTCATAATTCAAACATGCCTACCTCAAAAATCGATTATTTTCAAGTTTTATTTAAGTCACACTTTTATTCATACGTAGGTACCCAGCCGAATAATTTCTTTTATAGGTTGGTTCGACTGACTAACTTGCATTATACCTTATATGCGGATTGTATTGGATGTTGGTAAATATTAATTATCAAAATTACTGTCGAATCAAAGAGGCACAAATCGGCTTCCTGGACAGTTGTCGCTATTGTTCAAACTGAAATGGTTTTATCAATGTGTGTATTTTAGTGTCAACTTAGGATATTTTGTTCTACATAATATTTGAGCTACTGATAAAAGTAAAAAAATCTAATAATAATAGAGAGTGAAATGATAGTAATTAATTAAGCATTGTTTTGTGTTATTGCATTTTTGAATCTCGATGACCTTCATAATATTACTCACAACGTATCTAGAACACTCAAACCATCTTTGCAGTTGCACAGCTCAAACCACATTCAAACCAGCCCTAATTTGAATAACACATTTCCTTAAATGTATTACTAAAACGGATTTATATACAATTTCATGCCATGTATATAAATATGCTTTTCATCAAGAACCACATCAACAACGCCGTAAATTCAAACAAATATAATATTATGCTTTAATAATCAGTTTAGAATCTAAATGGTACCACAGATAGTTTAATTCGCACGTATACAATTGAAACATGAACAAAAACCCGCACAATATATTATAATGATATTAATAACCCAAAGTTTGTGCGTCTAAGAGATTGTCAAGCTTTTGTTATAAATTATGCAATGGCATATGTTTTAAATTAATTTTCATCTTGATTAATTTGTACGAAAACAAAAATCTGGCTCAATCAATTAATATTAATTTATTCTTTCTTGTAATAATATAATTATTATTATACGCTATTAAAAAAAAAAAAAAAAAAAATTGAGATTAGTTTTTATGAGTATAATATATTTATATAAGACGGCTTCAATGTATTTTGTGATAAATATAAATGGCACTTGACATTTTTCATTAAACACAGTTATATTATCTTGTCGGTCAACGTTTAAAATTGACACAACGCACAGATTTCTAACCCAGTACAAGTTATTTAAACAAAATATAATTCTTCCTTAATTAAAAAAAAATTTAAATCCTCTCCAAACTTTTGTTGTTGAATTGAATTGTTCAAAAAAAAAATAAAACAAAATTGTCTCTCATGATTAGTGAATTTGAAATTGTGTTGGTAACAATTTTAATACAAATACCTGTTAAGACAAAAAGTTATATTATGTATTAATAGAAAATGAAAATTATTTTTAACATTTCCATATTATTATGTAAAGTTTACCTAATATAATCTATTCGATGACAATAACTCGGTGGTGCATTTAAAAATTAATATCGACGTAAATTGTACACATGCAATGTTTTCTTTAATGCTATCGTGAGTATGAATAAATTGAAAACATTTTTTGTAGTATCATATTTATAAAAATTGTATTACAATTTGATGTCATTGATACATACTAGTAAATGGCATTCATAACTCGAAAGTATTTTTTTTCTTTACAAAAGCTCTAAATAATTTTTAATACTCTCAAGTGCCAAATGCATTATACATCTTTCGACATTACAATAAAAAATGAGTACGACATATCTTAGTCGTGGCGATTAAGTGTCAACAACGCGTCGAAAAAATAC
Source organism: Metopolophium dirhodum (assembly GCF_019925205.1). Classification (NCBI taxonomy): domain Eukaryota; kingdom Metazoa; phylum Arthropoda; class Insecta; order Hemiptera; family Aphididae; genus Metopolophium; species Metopolophium dirhodum. Next base: position 5,568,174 of record NC_083566.1, read on the forward strand.
ATTTTAAAACCATAAAAGTACAGTTTGAGAAGTTTAAAAAATGTGTATATATTTTTGTGTTGAAAGTATGTTATAGAATTTCCAACGTGGTTAGGTACGCACAAATTACAATGATTGTCATTTTCACGTCTTCATAATTAAACCGTGCAATGTCTCGTAAACCACAACTTGTATTAGCTAGTGGCATGTTAAATATTCAATTTACTTAAACTTAGATGACGTTCTATGTATTTCACACATTATTTATACGTGGATAATAAAACAATCTACCGGGTAGGTAGGTATGTATTATTATTGATTATATTTTGTTTAAATTATAATTTACTTTCTATTGGAATTTCTTCGGTATTAATATTATAGATAATCAACATTACCTGCAAACAGTCAATCTGTTTTGACAACATAATATCATAATATCACACCTTAGTCAAAAACTAATGAATATAATAAATCGACCAAGACATGTATCAATGTATCATTTCGAAAAATTACTATATTCATACCAAAATTTAGAGCATATCAGAAACCACAATATAGGTAGGTATTTCTTTGAGGGTCTTTGGTATTATTTTTATTTATCTCCTTTCATATTTTTAATTTTTACACCTTTAAACTGGACGAAACGTTACTTATTGCATTTGTTTTATATTGATGACCTATATTTTGGACATCATTAAACATTTTTACTATATTTTTAATATTTATTGATTTGAACTATTTAATGTATCTACACAGAAAGTATTACGTGATCTAAATAATATTATGACAAGGAATATTTTCTATACAAAACAATGCACCTATTCGTATTATATTATTGCAATAAAATATGGTCTCTAATATCAATTGACTTAAGACTAATTGGTTGTTTTAGGGAATATTATTATCATGCATAATTATGATGTACCTATGCGCTGTAATAGTGTTTGTGGCTAGAATTTAGTTTGATCTTACGTAGCGTTAAAACGTATACTCCTATAAATTTATATATCTAAATGGTTTATCTGATGTATGAACATTTGCATCACACCGTCACTGGACTGAAAAGAATACCACTTCAGGTCTTGCGTGACTGTGATATGTTTGCAAGTGCTAAATCTGAGCTTGTACTGAAGATTTATCTGACCGAATTATCTCTAAAATTGCTTTTAACATATTTTGTCTTTAGACTCTTTGGCACAGTTACGGTAAAACGTGTTTTCATTTCAGCATTATTATCAAACATTTTCTATTATTATTATTTTAGATTCCGAGCAAAAAAATTAATGTATTGGTTTTACAAAGATGTGTATTTTCATTATTATTGTTATTGTCTTATTGTCACATATCATCAGAGTTGGTGTATTTTTCATTTTTGAAAAAAATAACAAAAAATACTGTTCTATAAAAAAAATACACACAATACTCACTCAGACCATACACTGTTTTAAACAATTAACAAATGTTTTTAATTTATACAATCTTGTATAACATGGATTATAGACACATATTATTTTAAAATTTGTATATATATATAATTATATTATAGTAACTTCTGGTAATGATAAATGGTTAATGAAGATGATTATGTTACAATAATAATGTGAAAAATTGTATGGGTAATAATTCGAGTACCTAATGTTCTACAATGAATATATTTATTCAAAAATATAAATCTTTCGGAAATCAAAAATGTCTCAAAACCAAAAACCTTGAAAATAATAATAAATAGTTAAGTGAATTTAATAATTATTTTTACAACATTCCTTGATGCCGATCAACTAGCAGTTTCCTTCGTTCACAATCGTTTTTTTGTTCACCTTCCCATTTACGATGATAGTATATATTTAATTTCATATTTGACACGTCCATTACCAGATGACGAGTTACATTCGAAACCTACCTACTATACAGCAGAAGTGAGGTACCAGGTTTTTTTTCACTTAAATATTCTACATGCGTACGATAACTGGTGAGACGTGGTCTCACCAAAACGTATTTTATGATCGAAACACCATCGTCCTCTCGTATATAAAATAATAATATAGGTGTACATTACAGCCATGTAAGTACACAGTACACATATACACATTATATATTATATACTCAATATAAATATATACATGTGTGTGTGGGTGTGTGTGTTAAACATATACACACAGATATTTGGCCAATTCGATTCGGAGCAGAGTAGGTCCAAAATGCTTAGTCGGCACTTAAAAATTGCCATCGCATTACGGGTTACTGTGCATTGCGGGTTTAGTTAAAGTTCGCTATATATAAAGTCGATATCCATGTAATTACGCAACATTAAATTGCGTTTTCGCAAACTTTTCGCTTTTCACTATGTAGTAGCGTTGTAGTAGTTGCTGCCGCCCAGTCTAACTAAGTACATTCGTAAACGCTGTAAAAAAGAAATGCCCCAAAAAGTAAATTATGCGATTCACATCAGTTGTAAACTTGTACCCGTATACATATTACAATGTTGCATACACATATATAATATAATATATTTGGATATAGTCGCATTACCTATCTCACGGTTTTGTTTATTCGCCACTGGGGTTATTGTATTATTAATATTATTTATTTTTTCATTAAGTACACACATTTTGTATTAATATTACAACACTATGCAGCTATACAGCTGCAGCAGTAGTTTTGAGTTGGGATAAATATTGTTTCGGCAAATTAATTGTATTGTGATGAACTTACCATATCTTGCGATCAATTGTCGCAAGGTAAATTATTTACGACGAGACGAGGCAGCATCATTACTATTGTAATTTTCCGTCCAAACAGTTTATCTTAAGAAAATAAATATTTAACTAAATATTTATTGTACGAAATGGCTTAAAATATCATAACATAAATGATAGTATATGTCATATATTATATAATATCATAATGCAATATAGGTTGATAACCATAATATTATTGCTAGTATTGGTAAATATACGTAAGCTGCATATTATGCAGTTCATTAGTGTTTATTATCGTCCTGAATGTTCAGTTAATAATTTTGATATTTTTCCGTGACCTTACACTGATATTTTAGGAACGTATATCCATAAACTTAAACACGCTACAATATTATAATATATACCTACATAATAAATTAATTTATATGAATACAAATAGTGTTTATTATGAAGAGCGTATCGTGTTTAAAATGTCTTGGCTAATTACTCATTAAAATTAATTTATTCAAAAATGTATTATAACATAGAAGTAGGTGGGCCTATCATACATAAGAGTTCACTAAATTAGAATAATTGAATTAGCGTTAGATGTAACAATGCCTGGGTAGCTATTGTAGCGATTAGTATACTGTTTGTGCGTAAATACAAAATATGAAATAGTCGAAATTTTGTGTATTGTTCTTCGATATATTCATGAGTTAGTTCATTCAATTATTTGAACTGATAATCAGAGATCACGTCATGCTTTCAAATTGTATAATATTATAACGGACAGACACGTGACCATACAAGTGTCCGTTATAGACAGGCACATTGAAATACTTGTCGTTTGAGGTATCCGTTAGATAAGTTTCACTATATTATATAATATGTCAACATAATTTGTGTGTGTGTATGTGTGTGTGTGTGTGCGCGCGCGCGCGCGAATTTATATATGATATGATAATTTGAAGGTTGACATTATCAAAATATAGCGTAAATATTAATATATTATACTATTATGTAGTTCTATAAAATATAGCGTGTGTGACAATGAATGAACAAATGTAAAATCAAAATCAAAAGTATGCTTACCTGCGGAGTATGCATATTATTTTTACGATAGGTTAATTAATGTTATTGACGTACACTGAATATATATACTATAATAGAGTATAAATAAAATTGGTTTATCAGATTTAATTAAAACTACTTTTTCTAAAGGCCATTCATTCGGAGGTGTATAAAAAACGGTCGACACTCAACAAAAATCGAAATCCGAAAGGACCGACATCGTTTAAAGTCAAAGCTTTGATGTCCACAATTGATTTTTTTAGTCCAAAACCACATTTCGTAATAATAACTAGCTTGTTTTATTTCTTCGTTTAATTAAATTTAGATTAAATTTGTGTCGTTTGATTCGGTTTGCATTTAAATACTCTCTTGAAACACTTTTTACATTATTCAAAGGCATATATATATATATATATATATAAGTGCAGAGTAACAAAACATAATAATTATTATTTATTATACATGCTGTTGTTTTTGAATACTATATAATATGTATTACTGTTTTCACAAGAAGGCACTCAATAATTGTTGATTGCTTAAAAATACCTACTTTTTACTGTCACGACTTCTTATCGTAGTTCGGAATATTTTGGTGTTTATGATTCTACATTAATTATACAAGTATTGAAGTATGTACTAATATACATTATACAAATAATATAAACAAAACAAATTAAATATATTATTGATATATGTTTTTTTGTTATATTTCCATTCATTAATAGTAAATATCTTATAGTTGTATAACTTATTAATAATAATCACCAACGGGTAAACATTATTGGTATGTCATATTAGTGTAATATAGGTACATTATAATATTATGGTATAATATATGATTTTTTTTGCAGGAAAATGATTAAATTTATTCACGTAAACGTATGCTTATTCAAACATAATATAATTTTTAATTATAATTAAATTCAATTTTTATGAAAATTAAACACAAATTATAAATAATTATCGATACAAATAACGAAACAATATATTATTTAACAAAGTTATCACGGTAATTTAAAATTTTAAAATTCTTAACCACCCATTGACTTAAATTAACTAAAGTAATTTAACAAAGTAGGAATAGTAATTTTAAACAAATCAATTAAAAATATCAATCATTTTATCAATGATAGAATACAATAATTTAATGGAACTACCTATCAGTATGTTTGGATGTTGATTAATAGTAGATCTAAAATACTTGAGAAATGAACATAATTACTACTAATATATTATTACTATTACATAACGCTGTAACTTCAATAAGTAATTCATTTAAGAGATAATAACATAATATACGACAATGTCCGTTAAAACGTTTAAATCATTAACAACTATATTATGTACAATAAATTAAAAAAAATAAAATATATAATTACTTATTTTAAGTACAATTATTGGGATTTCCGCCAACAAAACCAGTTACATAGAATAAACTATCTTGAAAAAATAGAATAAATTAATGACAAAATAAAACGTTTAAAATAATGTGGTAAAATTCGAAATGGGAGGAATGTATAATACAAGTTTTTAAGTTTTTCAGCCAACATGAAACGAAAAAAAAATCCCAATACAACTTTAAACTAAAAATGTAAAGCGCTGGGATACAATAAATTTTTTCCTACCATTTGAAACCTCAAAAAGGATAATATATATTTTCTTTTATACATGATTTGTATACAATAAGATTATGGAAAATTATTTTAGTTTACAAAGAACTTCTTAACAGTTTTAGTAAGTCCGTGAAACGTACGTTAATATTTTATTAACATCAAAACAAAGTTTAATATGGTAAAGGTTACACCAAAAATATTTGAATTACTCAATTTAGTAAAAACCAAATATAGTTGTACTTATAAAAAAACCCATCGAAATCCATTGTGTCCAATAAGAAGAAAAGATGTCAATGGGAAAATTGACAATTCTGTCACTAACAGAGCTGAATTTGAGCTTTTATGTCGTTGAATTGCTGCTGTGTTGTCAATTTCTAAAACATTGTATAAAAAAAAAACAAGTGCAATGTATTATTTTTTAATCAATTAAATAATAGTATCTACAAGTTTTCAAACAATTTTATAAATATAAAGTACCTATTGCAGTTCAAATGTAATATTAAATCGTTTTAATCATTTAAAGGTTATAGGTAGGTTAGGAAGGTACTAGTTAAGGCATACACTATTTTATTCAGATCAATTATTATTAATTATTATTATATTATTATCATAATTTGTATAGACACTGTATATTATTGTGAAATTAAAAAAAAAAATATTTAAAAATGTATTTAAGAAAATCGAAATATTTATCCAATAAATTATATATTGTTATAAATATTTAAAATTTATAAATTAATGAAATCATTGATAAAATAAGTAATAAATCATTATAAAATGTACCTAATTGAGTAATATTATTGGAAAAAATAATTTAAATGCTTTTTGATGATTGTATTTGTATTTATTATTAAATACTTATTGGAAAATATATTTAATTTTACACTTTTTTTATTAAATTAGTCTAGAATGTTTAAAACTAATCTTGGGGTGCATACATTTGAAACTCGCTCACTACCTTACTTCAAACAGTAATTTTTACAAAAGATACTCGATATACTCGCTCCTCAAGATCCAATATAATTGGAAAGGTGTATAAGACAATATTTCAAAATATATTATAACTGTATAATATTATAAACAATTTACTATAACACTTCTCAGACGTGCAAAACTATTATTCTCCAACTTCTGGACGTTCAACACTCTTTCTGGCACTGACAAGGTAGTCAGTAATTTGGTAATTTGGGAAAATTACGCAGAATTATTGATCAAGAAATTACTCGACTTAGTGCCTAAAGGATCAAGAAGGTGCCGTTTAAAATATTAGGAACATAATCCAATCAGCAATAAGGAGCTTAGTAATTACTAAGAAAAAAACCATAATAACCATTTAAGTGCCAAAACTGATTTACCATTCCTATGTATACATCAACTACCTGATAGCAAATGTAATAGAGCTCAGATTTCGAAAGTCTAATAAACTTTCGTTCAATAACAATATGAAACGATCTCGCATAGTGGGTAGGTACTTCAAACAACATGTCAACTAATTTAAGAAACGATCATTTTAGCAAATGTGTCACTGCTCTAACAAAGTCTCAAGGGTTCCCTCTGAAAAGCAACTGGAAATTGCTTGTAAGAAAATTCTATAGATACTTTTTTAAAAGGATAAGATTATACTTGATTTTGGCCTAATGAAGAAAAATCAAAACTTGTTCGTTCACATATCTTACGAGTTTTCAACCTGATCATGTTAAATAGTACATTTATAGAGCACGTTAAAATACTCCAAATTACACTTTATTACTTTATTTTTTAGTCTCTTTAATTCTTTTTCCCCAGATGTGGTACAATATTATTTAAAATTATTGCTTTTCAAAATGGCTTATGGATTAGATTAAATTTCAGCTCGTCAATTAACTGAAAAATCACTAATACACCTACACATATATTAAATTCTGTCTCATGGCTTTCTTATTTCCTATTGCAGTAGAAAACTTCAGATATCATCTTAATCTCAAAACCAGGGAAACTTTATAAATTCCAACATCTCATAGAACAATCTAGCCTATCTCACTAGACCATGTAAAAATATAATCTTAAAGCGTAAAACCTCTTCGTAAACGACAAAAATATTATTCGACAAACGTATAACCCATAAAAGCTTAAACCTTTAACCCATAAAAGGTTGTTTACCTTGCACCATTTTATGAATTCCATAACTAAATTTTATAGGAAAAAAAATACTGCTTCGTCATTCTGGTATTCAGTTAAACCTTAAATAATTTTACATTCATCTTATTTTCTATTTTAGATTCTGAGCGGAGCGATTGATGTATTGATTTTACAATGTTGTGATTTTATTTATTTATTTTTTGTGTCTGTGTACACGATAAGTAGTCGAAATTTAAATCGTACCTTATGGACATAACTAAAGTATGGTCTATTAATATATCAATATTTGGGCGAGGAGCTACCTTTTCTTGTATAAGATCTATTCATATCACAATATAACATAATTATATTGTTAGTTGTAAATATTTTATTTAAATTTTACAAATTATGTTATATATAATCAAATAAATTTAAATAAATTAAAAACATATTATTTAAATTATTGGAGAGTTTCGAAGTAAAATCAAATTTACTAGAATTTGTAAATTAATAATTAATAATCATTACTATTATGATATTACCCTATAAGATTTCATTCATTAGATCAGCTATATAACATACCTAGTCTGTGGTCTTAATTAACTAAAAAAAATAATAATATCAAATCTACTATTCAGACATAATAAAAATTTAAATAACTACCTACACTCTAAAGTATTAAAACTTTTGAACTGTCCTGATTATAATATTGTAAAAAATATTTATAAGTATATTCTCAATCTAATTGAATACCTATGGTAAATTTCCTAAAATGAATGCATTTATAGGGAAATACACAAAATAATAATCGGTATATACGCCTCAATAAATACATATTTCAGAATTTGTGATCTTAAAAAAAAATCAGTTTATATATTATATTTATTCACAGCTGGTAGGTAATAATACTTATATCAACGGTACTAAGCATATATTATAATGTAACAATAATTATTATTTATCATCCTACACAGATATTGATAAGGAATAATCCATTTTGTCAATACCTACTAACTATACCTACTAAACACTGTTAATATTTCTTAAACATATCTATAGTTATTTCATTTTATCAGCCTACTGTATAGAACAACGTACTAGATATAGCTTTTTGATTTGAATAAAACTAACCTGGCGTGATGTGAATGTAAGTAGAGTCTGGGTCAGTGTTTGGAGGCTGACACGTATAATTTCCTGTATCAATCTGGATTGCTTTTGTGATTGTCAAGCGACTGTAAATTTTACGATCTATCTGTTCCGTACTAATAGACAGGCGATCAGTTTTCAGTCCATTTTTATTAAAATGACCGGATGATATAACTTTGCCATTATGATACCATAACACGTATTGCGGCGGTACCGGGCTCTAAATAAAAATTAATTGAAAATAAATAAATTCTAAATCACATATTGTTGTTGTTATTACAGTACATCACTATGAATTATTAGATGTTTGGAAATTCAGCGGTCTCGTGTATAAGGAATGGTTGACAAGCTTAGCGAGTTCAATAAATCTCGCAAACTTGTTAGCATGCAGAAACACGAAAACGTGGTTTTTTTATAGATGTTATAAAAAATAACATACGTATATAATATACATGCATAAATAACATACGATTATTTGGGAAATACTATTATATTGATGTTTTATGTTTTATATAATTCAAAATGTATGATCGAAATCCGTACAGGTACTTGGCGTGGATTATTGTAATGTATTACTCACCATAAAAATATTATCTAATATAAAAGCGATGTAGGTAAGTTTTTTGGCATTATTCATTTTCAAGATTTTTAAATTAATTACTAATGTGAATTAGGTGGAGCCGTGTAGGTACATATAACAGTGTATGTACCTGTAATGTATACTACTATATGTAGGTACTTAATGGCAAACAATTGTGTTGGGTGTTATGTAAATTTGATTTTATCTATAATTTATGAAACTATTGCCCATGAATGTTTGAGTAGGTACCTATATTAACCAAGCACGAATACAAGACTTTAACTCAATTGATGTATATTGTGTATATATTACGTGGTTTAGATATTTTGACATTAAATCAAGTATCCAGTGATAATGCCTACAATATTACGAATAATTTTTTTAATGATACACTGTTATTTTTATATTATAAATAGTGCTCATCCCGCAAAATAAAGTATTTTAAAATATATTGTTATGCTTAGATGATAATGATGTAAGATTGTGATCAATCACGATTTATTTTAGTCCCCGAAATTCTACTAAAATCATATTTTTATCTGACATTTTTATACGCCATAATATCCGTAGCTAAAAATGTTAATACTATTCTGTGTTTCTTGTGATTTATTTTACTTTTATAAGAAACGATGGTTATTATACTAATAAATTAACTTTAGTAAAAATTGAATACTTTTTTATGGAGTTTCCAGTGAACAAATAATAAATACAATATTTATATTATAATGGTATTGATTTTTCTTCACTTATTTATTGTAATATGAAAATAATAATGAAAAAAAAATTAATTAAATGAAAATTGTGAGAAAATATTTATTATATGATGAAATTAATTTATAAAAAAAAATTGTCAATGAACACCAATAACATAAAAACAGACCAAGTAAATAATACACATTATTATAATTGAATTAAAAAACATTATTGAACTGAAAAAATGTTCTGGAAATATAATGAACTTATAATAGGTACATATAATAGTCCTATGAACATTTTATCATACCATAAGGGTTATTTTTCAGAATAACATAATATAATTTTACATGAGTGGTGGTTAGTTACGTTAAACAACATAAAATTTACATACAAAATGTACGACAATTTAAAGTTTTCACATTTATTCACTTTAATAATTATTAATGAATATTTGAGTTTTCAAAATCATCAAAAAATACTAGAAAATGTTCATGATCAAACTATAGTTTTAAATATTAAAAGCAATAATATTAGTGACATTTGAGAAAAACGTGAAAAATCTAGTTTTACAAATCCATACTTATTGACAATATTGGTAAGGTATTATGTAATATTGTAATGAAACATTTAGTGGAGTTTTTAACATAACAATTCCCGTTAAGATATCACACAATATTATGTTTATATATTAGGGTGGTGCTTAAAATTCAACTTTTAAAATATAATTGTGGCACCTTGCGAAATTTGTTCTATATGATATAAATGAGCTGTAGGAAAAGTTTCAGGTGTAACAATTAAGTTTTAAAGGTCGCTACCAGCATATAAAATAATGCTACAATTTCGCCAAAAATAGGTATAGTCGATAATTTCTATAGACCTATAAAGATAACGAGAAACACATTATTTCGATAATATGGGCACAATATTATAATCGATAATGTCTATAGACTCATAAAGATAGGAAGAAACATATTTCACTACGGGTGTCTTGGTCACATGAATCAGTTACATAATCAGTTTACATTGTCATCGTATTCGCGTTTAATGTTTGAAATTGTTGTAGCTTTTTATACTTATTTTGTGCTCAATTTATTTTTTTTAACGTTAATCTCGCAGTTACTATAGTTTATTAAACACGTCTATTATGGCAACTAGTATTAATACAGTGGTTTCGACGAGACAAACGACTGAAGTATGGTTGATAGGTCAGATGTCACAAAATTTAATTGAAACTAAATTACCTTCAAAAAAAGAGGTAGAACTAGAGGAGTTTCAACCAAGAGATGATTATAAAGAATAATTGAACCTATGTATTATTGTCTTGGGGGAGTTCCTAAAAAAAGTATATATTTTAGATCCCCTGGTGGACTTCATCGTGCTCGATGGATGGCAAAAGCCATATATTCCTTAAAGATATATTTATTTAGAGGACAATTTAAGCTGACGAAAAAAGAATATGTAGGAATTTGTGACATTTGTATTTTTACTGTAAGAATATGCATAAAATATTGGTTTCAAGCTGCTACAGCGATTTACTCACCTAGAAATGACCTACAACTATCAAAAGATTTAAAGAAATACGAAGAAGTAAATTTAATGATTTCTCAAAAAGCTATGAAGAAATTCCTTGGCCATCTTTGGTACTTATCAGAAGAGCTGATCGCATTTGCCTTTTTTTGACGAAAATGTTTCTTCCGAAACAAAAAGAAACATGGTGGTTGCTATGCAAAATGAAGGAACGGAGCACCCAGTGAAACGCATAAGTTTGGAACCCGATATTGTTTTAAGAAAAAACTTAGAAGATTTTGTAACCGACAACACTCGCGGACGAAGACGAAGATTATAAAAATTTTTTTTATTAATATTAGGATTTTATTAATATTTTCTTAATATTAGGATTTTATTAATATGAAGATTTTACTTAATATTAGGATTTTCTTAATATTAGGATATTCTTATTTCTTAATATTAGGATTTTATTAATATTAGGATTTTCTTAATATTAGGATTTTATTAATATTAGGATTTTCTTAAGATTTTTTTAAGATTTTCTTAATATTAGGATTTTCTTAATAATTTCTTAATATTAGGATTTTTTTAATATTAAGATTTTCTTAATATTTTCTTAATATTAGGATATTATTAATATTTTCTTAATATTAGGATTTTATTAATATTATGATTTTCTTAATATTAAGATTTTATTATAAATTATAAATTTATTTATTATATTAATAATATTATTAATATTATACATATGTTAATTACTGACTAATATTATTAATATTAATATTAACTAAAAAATGGGGGGTCCTACTAGACCGAAAACAGTCGGCCGGGAAATATCCATTTACCCTATAATATAGATGATTGTTTTAAGAAAAAACTTAGAAGATTTTGTAACCGACAACACTCGTAAATTCTCTGACATATTAGGAATTTCTTCTCAGTTTTTTAGTAAAGATATCGACCATTGGGATGAAGACGAAGATTATAAAAAAAGTAAAGCAATCGTTCAGTCAATGAGAGTTGTCAACGATATTGCAGAGAGAGGAGTGGCTTTGATGGAGGAATATAACAAATTACACACCACAAATGAAAAACAAAAACAGTTCCTTTTGTTACTAATAAAACAGTTTAGGCAAAAATATCCGGACAGAAAAAAATCAACTTTAATATTATAATAACGTAAATACTTGTAGAATGTAATAATAACATAGCTAATTAAAATAATAATACCTACCTTATATGTAAAAATTATACTAGATAATAAAATATACAAACAATTAATTTTTTTCGAAATTTATCAATTTTCAATTCCTGGTAGCGACCTTAAAAAAAATTCAAAAAAAAAAATTTTACATGTAATAGTATCTCCGAGGTAGGTATAAAATAATTACGAGGTGCCCTCAAATAAATTGAAGAAAAAAATTTATTTACCCATATAAGCATCACCCTATCATATATAGTAGTAATAATATTTATAATCATAGTTTATTAGTTATAATAGTAATATTCATCGTGTAATAAGACTGTTTTTACTTTCGCTCCTAAAAAAAATTAGTGTTTAGTTGAAGATTAAAGAGATCATGTATACCTAACTAGGTAATAGTTGTTTTCAAACTCTAGATCAATAGATATAGGTAAATTATATTTTGACTGAAAATTTGTTTTTATAAATTATCAACAGTTAAAGTCATGCTTTCGATATTCTGGGGGGTTAATAATAATTAGGAAATAAAGTTAATATACTTAATACTGTATAGTTTGGTGTTTTAACCCATTCCATGGTTTTTTATTGAAAATAATTGCACTTTACGAGGAAGGTTTTATTCGTTCTGAGAATTTACCACTCCAGACTTTTATGCATTTTTTATTTTTGCCACAAATACCATAATATATTATAATACCACAAAATGTATTTTCACTATGGCGCTCTAGATGACCCGTGTATTATTTCTGTGGATGCTCTTGACTCAAAACGAGAGGTTAAAGGATTTTATTTAGAGCGCAGAGGTACGATACTGTAGTGCTTAGAACCTACACGTCCTGCCATGCACCTGCAATTAATTAAAATCGTATAGCTATTCATTATAAGTAAGCACCAAGGCAAAGTTTGCCATTATGATATTAAGGTAAAAATGTTGTGAGACTAATATCATCCACGCGAGATAGGTATACCTACGACAAAAACATTAGCTAGTGCCCCCGCCCCCTCCCCATGTGGTCTTTAATGTTTATTACATTTTGTCCAGTCCGAATTATTAACGGTGATCGCTTGGGATTTTAGAGATGTTATTGTCGTCACACGCGTTGCATCCTAGCTATCTCGTATAAATCTTAATATTTCCAGGACAGTAGTCCAGAAGTCTGGCTTGTAAAAATTAAATAATATACATAGCAATTGTAGTTAGTAATAATATTATAATGAAATCAACTGTATTTTCCTAGAAGAAAAAAAAAGAAAAATACCTATGTAGAATATAGTTTATATAATATTAATCCAGTGAAAAATCGTACTAATTAACCTATATAACCTTGTGTTTTATGCCAAACATAAAACAATTAAAATAATATGATATATTAACACATGCTTATAGGTATTATTTACACAGTAAGTACTCACATTTTCAATTTTACAACATAATACTATTGAATTTCCTTCGGGTGTATGGTACTCATCACTGCCCGATATCACAGCCGTAGGCACAATCACGAACAAGTTGAAATAATGTGTCATAATACCGGTGCCCGTACCCACCTGCAATGTACAAAATCTTGAAACATTTCTGACTGTTTATAGTTTATTTTACACTTCAATAATATGATAAACAAGGTTGCTCTTTTAAATACGAACACTTATTTCTTCAAAAATGTTAAAATATTTTCTTTACATAATTTGAAAACATTTTAACAAAACAACGTTTTAACGATTAACAATGTTTTTTTTAGTCTTCTGAATGCAAAAACATTCAATTTTAATATCATACTCCAAAGCATGATAACTTAATATAATATTTAAATGTTGTAAATTCCCACGAATAATGTTTATAAATTGCAATAAAATAACTAAAATTGTTATTTTTCGTTTAAGTATAAAATATCATTCAAATTTGAATTTGAAAAGTCTATAAAAAAATCAAGTTTATATACTTTTTGAATTTTTTGGTCCCAGTATCAATTATACAAGCTTAAGCAAAAAAAAAAAATAAACTCTACATTTTTAATTACAAACTAATTTGCAAATGTTCGTGATTTTTAACTGCATTTGCTTATAAAAAAAATTTTGTATCTTTAATATTTTTAAATAGCTGTAACGAAAACCTTTGAAGAATCTTGTATTGAATTTTCATACTTTTTACTGAACGAAAATCAATATTTGTAGAAAAAAAACTAACAAAAAGGTAAAATATCTATAAACTGCTCAAAATGAGTCAAAATATTTTGAAAATTATGTGTAGAAAATGATAATACAAACGTTTGGTGAAAATTTCAAGTATATCCACTGATTTTATTTTCTGAGTTACACTAAAAAAACAAAATCTATATTGTCAAAAACTTCCCGTTTTATGATGTTTTCCCGATTATTTTCAAAAAAATACTGGGGATTTCAATCTTGAGTTTTCAAAAGTACCAACTAGATCAATTGACAATCAGAATCTACGAGTATACTATCAAAGTTGATGATTGAAGCATTTTTCTACTATATTATATTGACATAATATAATTATTGGTGTAAATATATAGAAACACAAAAAATAAAAACACACAATACATTCATTGGACCTTTCAAAATCTAAAAGTATGAAATAAATAAATAATGGTAAGGTTAATAAGTATAATTTTTTTTTCAAATATTATGAGATATTTCATAACGATTTCAATAATTAAAGTACCTACTGTTAAAATATAATTAATTTTTATATTCAAATTACATTAAAAGTTACATATTTATTCAATATTATAAACGGTTAGATTCTAAAACAGATTTTAGAAAAGTAATTGTACTAACGTAAAATAGCATGGCAGCACTAAAATTTCTCATAATAAAATATGTATAGTTAAATATGTAATTTCCGATACAAAACAAAAACAATTTTATTACGTGTATATTATAAGCCTGAAATATTTAAATTGTTTTTACAATATATATATATATATATATATATATAATTGAACACAAAGTTTAATTTAATATAACTTAATTATTTAAGATGGAGTTTTAAAGCAAAGTCCCAATTAGTCATAACACTTCAAGAAGATATAAAATAATAATGAATGATTAGTATTTTTAATTGAAAACAAGATAATAATGTAAATCTCGTTGTTTTGTTACTATAATTATAACTACTAGCTATGTCTAAAGATATTATTAATACTTCTATAAAATAATTACGACCAACTAGAAACCAGATTTACTAAAAGAATTTGTGGTTTATACACATTCTATGTTTTTGTAGGCTCTCACAACACGTCGAGACACTTCTTGAATTTCTAATCATACATTATTAATTAACTAATTAGTTTTTATTTTAACATTATAGTTCAAAAGGTGTATACTAAATGTTTAAACCTCTAAATCATTAACTTTAATAATGAGTTTTAAATTTCAGTACTCATGTACAAATAGTGACTTTAATAACCATACAAAAGATAAAAACTGTCATAACAGACGTGTCGTGTAACATTCGCTTTAATATTGGCTTAACAAAACGTTTGTCCATCAAGTCATTATGTGAATTAAAATTTATTTAAAAAAAAAAATTGTATCAAATTAAAAAATTAACAAAAGCAAAATGTATCACTGACGGTTTAATAGATTTACCCCGCAGTAACTTCCGAGAAATAAAGTGAATTTTTAAATTGAATAACTAAAAAAAAAAAAAATTTCGTTAATTATTAGGTAGGTAATAAATGTCATCATGTCGCGCGATAAATAATACAGGTTTCCATACAAATTTATGTATATCTACTTACAAATATTATCAGAAACATTTAAGCCAATGTCATACTTAATGTTAATTGCGGCTATAAATTATACGTAAGTAATTAATTCAAATGGAATATTATAGTTTTAATTTACCAATACACGTGATAGAGGGTTTTAAGAGAATATAATTTTGGAGTAGAATGTCATCATCACATTGGAGAAAACAATAGTAAATCATCAAAACGGTGTAAGGGATTTGGATTAAAAAAAAACCAATTAAAAAATGCAAACAATACAAAAGTTTGAGATAAGTATTAAAATAAAATAACGCTTTAAAATTGTTTACTTCAATAATGATAATCTGAAAGTTCCAGTTCAGTCTGTCTATCTCACGCGTAAAAAAACGGGGTTTGCACTCCCAAAACTTAAAAGTCTCAGTGCAGTGTAATGAACACTATATCCATTAAACCGTTTATAAGGCTTTATCTAAATACTTTTGGCGAGGATTTTTTTTATTTTATTTTAATTTTTAAGCTATTTTTAAGCTATTTTTTTTGCCGCTCATAATATTATAATGCTTTTGGAATGTAAAAAAAAACACTAAAAATCCACCAATGGTGAAACTTATACTATAATATAATTTGATCTAAAATATTTTTTTACTACAAACTTTAATATTCAGATCATAAAACAACTTGTGGTTTCCGTGTAGGTATCACACCATCATGACATTTTATAAGAATATTATACAATATTATATTATAATAGTACACAATTACAACACATAATAAATAAACAGTTTATTCGGTAGGTATAATTAATATAAACATTTTATTAACTAACCCACGGTAACTTAAGCCATTGGGTGGTTTTTAACTGTGAGGGAGGATACTGTAGGTTTTTTTAAACACGTGTGTTTTAGTCTGGCAGAATTTTTAAGTGCGCACCCGTAGGTATTTGCCATGCCCAAGGTGGGGGATGGCGGCCTAGCTGTCTCTCCAGACACCGTGAAGAGAAGTGCCGCCCGTGACCTAGTTTCGAAGTGGCGACGGTGCGCGTCGCAACCGACACCTTAGTCCGCTCGGCCACTCCGTCCCCCTTTAATATTTTTGTTTGGATTGTGCTTAAATATGTTTCATTTGAAATATACAACGACAAGTATATTACTAATTATGCTACTAGTAGTATCAGTACTCGTGTTAACAATATTAATTTATTGTTTCACCTCAAACACCACTTTTCATACTTTTCTTCGGGCCATGCATTGTAGATATAATATTATATACACACAGTTCACTTACAGGGTTTTGGAACTCCGAAATTATACTGCTGTAATAATATGATCACGGGGCTCAGTCAACTTTGGTATCCATCGGTCAGATTCAGCGTAACTATAGAGTATAGGTAGTAGTTGTAATAATAACAATACTAATAATACTAGTAATAGTAATAATAATAATAACAATCTACCGTTGGCCAGTAAGTACCTAATAAAGAGGCGATGGCGAATATTATAATATTATAATATACGAGTAAAATACGCATTTGCATGACAATTCCACCTATAGGTAGGTACGTTTAGTTGTACGCGCGTCCTGACAGTGTAGTACTCTGTAGTTAAATATAACTGTAGGGTGGTGTAGTGACAATTAAATTTTTTTCTTTCTGGTACCCAACCCACCACACAGTAAAAAATGTATAAATAAAATGATGGCGGCAGTCGATTATCAATACGACGCGATCTACCCGCTGCCTGTATTATTAACATATTATATTTCGTTAGACGATAAGGTATAAAATAAACGTTCGATAACAGTTCGGTATACACGAGTGCTGCTGCTGAGTATTAGCTGATATTGCGAGGAATAATTACGCACAGAGGATCATGTTATTAGTTATTATCACGTTGCATTCGCTATCGGCGGGGTTAAAGTGGGGTAGTGACTCGGCGGAGCTTGTCATTACCGTATCGCGCACATCCGTATATAATAAATCATTTCAGTGTGCGTTTTCATCATTTTGTCGGTGAAACGTAGTGTACGTTCAAGTTGAAAAAGTGCAATTTAATGAACATGTCATACAAACAAGCCGTATAATAATCCCATTATTAAACTTTTACTAGTCAGCTTCTGTGGAGAATACTAATTGTAATTATAGCTAGACCATAGCTAGGTGAGTATATATATATATATAGGTACTGATGATAAATTTAATGAACATTTTACGTTTCTATGGTAATTTTATTTCCAGAACGTATAGGTAATATGATTTCATCGTATGTAACTATCATTTAACTAATTAAACGTTTATGTATCAATTAAATTCATAAAATATGCAATACAATATCTTAAATCGACTAACTTTTAACTTTTAACTTATTATGACGAAGGCAACGAAATGGCTGTGATCCCTCAATAATTCCGCACAACTATTAAATATTACAAGTCATTATTAGTTAAGGTTTAACACGGTATTATGTTATAAATCAAAAGTTGTATAAACGTAATAAAATCGGTAAACAAACCGCTAATATGGGCCAACTTTAAATACTGTGGTCAGGGGCAAAAATGGATTGGACATGTTAAGTAAAATTTGATACGAATATTATATGTAATACGTGTAAATTCTACTGGTGAATTATGCAATTCAGATGTCAAAATAGTCTAATACTATGTAGTAATAAATCAAATGTAGGAAGTTTGTTTTATTAAGTAAAGTTTGGTCAATAATAATAAATACATTATTAAGTTTTATTATGTTCATTAATTAGTATTCGTATTAAGTAAAATAGTGTAGTGGTGATTATAATTATTAAGTTTAATAATAAAAAGTTGTTTAAAGTTTGTGTAACAGTAATATTCCCATGTAACATTTTTAGATTCTGAGCGTAGCAAGGAAGCTAGTGGTTTTACAATGGTGTTTTTTTTCCTTTTTTTTTTATCCTGTATACAAAATATCTACCAGAAGGAGTGCTTAGATTTCAACATACAGTACCTTATATTTTAGAAAATTGGATCAAGATGGTACTTTCAAAAGTTCATTTTTCGATTTTCTCAATAGTTATTTTATGCCACAGGAAATACTACCGACAAATTACGAAAACCAGCTAAAAATGGGATTTTAATTTCGAAAGCTTTGTTTATCACCAGAGAAACGAATAAAAAATAATAATATTATAATATTAATTCAACTTACATGATATAATAAATAATAATAATATAAAATATCCAGACTGACAAACCGTCTCCGCTCAGAATCGTTTTTCCTATACAATGATATTATATCATTGAATTCAAGTTTAATAATACAATCCATTATACATTGACCCACTTGTAACTTACTGTACAGCAGAGCGACATCCACTTACCTACTTGTTTTTTTATAAACATATACATAATATTATATAATTTAAACAATTTAATTGTACATAGTATAATACGTATAATGAATATTATATTTTAATTATTATTTGATAATCGAGGGTCCTAATCTATAACTTATAACTCATTTTAATATTAACAACAATTTTACAAAACTTAATATAATGCAAATCTAATGTAAATATCACTCCATGTATCTAAATAATCTAAGTCCAAATGTTTAATAATTGTAAGCGCAAATAACCTTTAAATCGATGTCGAAAAAATTAAAAAAAAAAAAAAACATTCATCTTATTAGTTATTAAAAACATATTTTACTTTATTTAACTATACTAAACATTTTTCATTCTTGTTTACTGGCTTACGATCTTATTATAATACTGAAGAAATCACTTTTCCTCGGAAACTATGAACTCATACTTCATAAAGAATAATAGCTGATGTATTTGAATATTAATTGTCTCAATAACATTATGACATCCACAAAATGAATGATTTCACTGGTTTAATTAAAAAATCATTAAAATACGAACACGAGACGAGAACTTATAAATATTCATTTTTAATTATGTAGTAGGACAGTATAGTGAAGTGGACGTGAGGTGGATAAATATTATACCATCTACTGGATTTAACTGTATTGTTCAATGACATTAAATCCAGTAAATAATATCCGGTGACAAATATGAAATAATCAACCACAAATTTTCTCTCGTGATTTTTTATTAAAAATATCTTGGTCATAATAGGAATCTCGCGCAAAATTTATTAAAATATACTTAATAAAAAAACTAAAGTAATTATTACAAATCAAAGGATTATTAATACTTTTTGAATACATTACATTATTTAATAAATATCCTATACCCAAGTTAAACAAATATGCATTATAGCTGATAATTGATCGAACATACTATTATTTATCTGTAAAAAAACTCTCAAGGTTCTTTATGGATTTATTCTCTAAAATTCAATCATTCTAATTTATTTAGTTTTGACTAAACTTGTTATAGTTAAAATATTATATATATTATATATTATTATATTTTACTTAATTGTAGAAGAGTGTAGGGATGAGTCACTTTTTTCTGAACGCCACTCTACAAAATATTTACTTGGTCGCAAACAAGCTATTTGTCAATATTTTATAAATCCTTTAATCCAAATTTACAAAAAACTATACATTCAGAACATATAGAAGTTATAATTCGAAAGCATAAAACCATATAATATATTATGATAATCTTATTAGTAAAAATATTATAAAAATATGATACACACCTTTCATAGTAATTATAGTGATCGATTAAAACAATTATCAGCTTTTTGTTTTAGTGTTACTGATTGAAAATAAAGTGAGATACAATCATAATTATTGGATCGGACAACGAAGTGTGAAGTGGGTGTCAGTTATTGTCATTAACATAATATAACTTATTTAACGTCACATTTTTATTTTCAATTAAATTTTAAGAAATTAATTGTTACACACTGTACATAAAACTATCCCTGTATATTAACACGCATTATGATATAATACAAATTAGGTTAGAGTTAGGTTAGGTGAGTTTAGATATTTTGGAATAAGTATAGTTAGTATGTAATAATTGTTGTAAAACTTTCGTTAAAAAAAAGTTCTAGTAATACTGGTGTTAATAAATAACATCACCCAAACTGAGATTAAAACTTAATCTAGTTAGTTCTGGTCATTGAAATGTTGTTTGTTTAGTTTTTACTCTGAACAATCTTAAATCAATCTCCTCGTAACTTAAATCCCGGGTGCCAGTTAAAACCACGATATAATAACACAGAAAAAGTCAAAATCGTGAAAAATAAATATAGTGAAAATAAAATGCAACAACAGCAAAAATAACAATGACGAAAAGTAGCAAATCAATAATAATATATCTAATTATTTTAGGAAAATGATAAGTGTAGGGTATGTATCCCTTATATTGTTTATAGTTTATCATTTCAAATTTAAATATTGTGGTAATTTTTTTATGATTAGAATAATGTTGTACGCGTACCTAATATTTTTATTACTGACTACCTACGAAAATAGGGACAAATATTATCTATCATTTATTGTACGCCTGTACTATTTTTACTATCTTTAATGTTTGAGACTGAAACATTTTTTTTTTTTGAGAAAATAATTCGCTATTACTGTTTTTACTGTTAAAACATTTCGGGATTTTATATTCCGAGCAGAGCGATGAATGTATTGATTTTCCAATGGTGTGTGTTTTTTTATGTTTTTATTTTTGTTTCTGTCATCGCCTTTTGAGACAATAAAAATTCTTCGATTTTCTTCAACAGTATATTGTTTGATGAAAAAGTGAATCTAGTTGGTGCATTCGGGAGGTCAAAATTTCCAGTGGTTTCCATAAATGCTGGGAAAAACAAAAAAAAATTTATAGAAGAACAGGAATTTTACGTAAAATTGGTTTTCATAAAAATCGATTTTGGTTTTTGCTATAACTCTATAAATAACCGTAGATACATGAAAGGTTCACTGAATGTTTATATAGAATTTTCTATACACAATACAATTTTTTAAATATTTTGACTTGTTTTGAGCTGCTTAGTGCTCACAGACATTTTCATTTTCCAATTTGTTTAGTTTATTTTTCTATAAATGTCAAAATACGTAAAAATTACAAAAATGTGTAAATTATTTTGAGTTAGAAATGTCTAAAAATATTTCTTTTTAAATCTAAGATTTGAAAATGTAATACAAGATTCCTCATAAGTTTTATCTACCTTTATCAAAAAAAAAAAAATGTCTACCAGAAAGTCAAATATTACATTTTTATGAGCGTTTGAAGTTTATATTTTTACAACATATGATTATTCACTTGACTTCTCATGTAGCTATTTTCATATTTTGTTGTAAATCAAAAACTAATAACTGTAAATACATGAAAATTTCACTAAATGTTTATATTTTCATTTTCTATATACCATCAAATTGTACGTTCAAATTTGGACGAAAGTAGATATTAAATATTTAAGAATAACCATTTTATTAATTTTTTCGTAATTTAAAAGTATTATTCGTGAGTACTTGACATTTCTCAAGTATATTATTATATACAAATATTAAAATATGATAATATGCAAATAATATTAATTCAATTTACTGGCTACCGTATTCATTATAACAATATAAAATATGTAATATATAATATCCTAGGCTGACAAATCGCCTCCACTCAGAATTGTTTTTCGTATACAATGATATTATATTATCATTGAATTCAAATTTAACACCATTAATTGCACTTGTAACCTACTGTATAGAAGAGCGACACAAACTTGCCTACTTTTTATTTTTACTATATTTGTGCTTCATGATTTTCACATTTACTTTTAAAAATTCACCATGTTAGATGTACCTATGTGTTAGACATTTATCAGGTTATTCTTAAATTTAAATTTTCTGGAATCATTACAAATAATATTATGTTTTTTTTTATTATTTATAAATACGCCCCCGTATAAGTACCAGGGTTATTGCAGGTGTTTCTAAAAACAGAATTAAAACTATTACATTTTATAATTTTTAAAAAACATTATAAATAATATTAAGTTTGTTTTGAGTATTAATAAACAGTTTCTCTACAATACAAATAATCTACAAGAAAGTGTACCTTTAGAAGATTTTTAATTTCAAATTAATTAAATAAAATTTAGACACTTTTTATAGGTAATACTGCAATGATTTTTGTTATTGTATTAACGTGTGTTTAACGAGTACTCAAAGTTTCAATTGTTTGCCTACCAATCAATTGGAAATTTAACAAAGTGTCTTGAACTTCAAAAATGTATTTTTTTAAAAATCACGTTAAGTGAAGACTGTGAATCATAATTGTATTATATTTTATGAAAATACTTACTTTTACTAAAATACCTTAAGACCATAATTAATTACGGACCGAAAAATTTAATTATTATTTAACTTTTAATTATTAGTCTAAATACAGATTATTAATTATTATGTAATGACATTCATATGTTGATAAAATTTTTATTTGAAACTGGTTTTCATATAAATTAATTTATAATTAAGCCACAGTATTATTTTATTTTTTATTAATTAAGCCCGCAGCGACACTGGCCATTGGGTGACAGTGTTATATTATTATATTTTCATTTCATAAATTATGTAATAATTATATAATCAAATTCGGTATTCAATGGACTACTATAGCGGTTTTATTACCTACTTCCTAACATGAAATTGATTAACTTCCGTTATTAGCTCGAATCAGATTTTCATCTCGTCACCGATGGACGGAAATGTATAATATTATTATAATAATACAAAAATATTGTATTACATTTTTGTAAGATCATAAATCATATTATACAATAATAACAATATTATTGTAGTACCTACCTATTCTGCAATTCGAAGACGATTAGATTATTAAGAGGTAAGTTGTTAGTCTTATAAATAAGATCTACCAATCTATTTTCTTGAACCTACCTAGGTACTATAATATAAATCTTGTAAACTATTTATTGTATTTTGTATTCAAATAGATAATATTATATTCTATTGATTAAGAATATTATTTGTTATCTTTATGAAAAATACGTCAATGAAATTAATCGAAAAATAATTGTATTTTAATATATCTTTTAACATGCTCTAAGTATGAACTCTGATTATTTTCGTTGATATTTACGTTGTTCGTCAATAGATTATTTTAATAAATTTGCCGAAAACATCATAAGACACACTCTGTATCATGGCGAGGTGATGATTGCTTTTTTTTTATTGTTGTTCGGTGGTCTCAGAAACCAACGAGTTGATTCTAACCTTTCATCGCTAAAATAAAGTCGTTTAACAATACATTTTGTATTCAGCCAGCATACGTATGGAATGAACGCTTTGTTCGACGAACAGTCTACTGAATGATATGTATTTACTTAGTCTATGGCACTTGGACCATTTTAAAACTGACAGTACAATAGTACCATCCGAATCGGTCCATTGATTTTTGAAATAATCCTACGTAGAGAAATAAAATAACTATTTTTTGATTATTATTTATAATATAATATTAACTAAAAATACTTACGTTATTATTATTTATTTGTGAAAAATGTTCATTCAAATAAAATTATTTCAAGCGAAATTATATAAAATATGATTATGACGTAACGATAATAAAAATGTCTGAATAAAAAATAGAAAAAATAATACTGTGTTCTATATAATAGCACATACATAATAATATACATTGAATGGACTTGAATGAGCCATAGGAAATTCATTTTTATAAACAATAATAATCATATTCTGAGGGAAATAGAGTCGTTGAAAATATTCACAATAGAAATTTTAAACTAATGGTTACCGTTTGGAAATTTAATAAACGTTAGATTTTTATAGTTATGCGCTGTAACTTATTATGCTGGCATTTGAAACAACTATAAACTATTGGATGTTATTATTATATCCATGGAATAAATTAGGTTTGTAATAGACACATGCAACACAGAAATATATGATAAAATGATAACTGTACAAAACAAACATAGTAAATAATATTCATTTGTGGAAACTCTTTAAATTAAAATAAAAAAAAAAAACGTCAAAAGTGTTAGTGCTGGGTAATACCTTTTAACTAGTCTTTCATGTTCATATTACAAATTACCAACTCACGCGTAGGTATTATGCATATTGTCAATGCATCTACATAATAACACTGTGCGTTTCAAATGGAATACGTTTAAACAAAAAAATAAATAAATAAATAAATTAGTTAACTTGAAGTATAATAGTATATTAAATATATATTATATAGGTATTTAATACAATGTGGATAGTATAATATTATTATTATACTGACAGTGTTCTAAAAAGTTCTACCAGACGATAAAGTAAAAAATAAAAATGTTTATTAATGGGAAATAAAATAATAATAATTCAAATATCACAGTTTTGTTTTACATTTTTAGTTCAAGTGAATTTCGGTCGTGTACTCGTGTCATAACTTTATTACAATAATTAATAATCAAAATACGGCAATATTATGGTTGTTTTTTCTTAACTAGAGTGTTTCTAATTTTTTTCATAATTATATTTTACTGCTTTAATATAATATTATGTTATTCATTTTATTTTTGACATTACAAGGCCACATCATAATTATTAATTAAAAATACATAAATAATAAATATTTACAATTATTATAACACGTTTTGACGATTGTTGTAAAAATCATATTTTTAAATGTGTTTGAAAAAAAAAACTTTTTTGATTTTTTCTTTCAAACAGGCAACATTCGTAGTTTAGAATATCCCTAAACTCGTATTTAGCAGTTAGCAATAAATTTCACGCAAACGGTAATTTATGAATAATAATAATACACTAAACGAATGCATTAGACGGTATGTGGTACCGGGTGAATGGGCTTTACGAGTGGTTAGACAAAATTCCAAGTATTTGTACCAAAGTTAAATTATGACAAATGTAATATATACCACACTGAACGTAATAATACTTGTACGGCATGGAATAATTTGTAGACAATAATGTACACGATAACAATATATTTTACAATGATTTTCTCATACTTAATATTGTATAAGTACCTATTACCTACTGACGAAGATGGTATATTATTTTGTACATACATTTGAGTTCATGAATTCAATCTGGTGAATATATTTGATAGCATATTATTGTTCGTAAAAATTACGATATTATATGATTAGATTCACCAAGCACGAGATTAAGAACACAAGTCATTGTACGAATTATATTGTATTTGTAATACAATCGGGTGGAAACCGCAACTACAAGCTATTCAAAGCCGAAGTATCGTCTAATACGACCCACACAAAAAAAAGGAACGTTGCCATAAGATTTATTTATAAAATATATAATACCTAAACTAAACTAATGATTGGGAAAATTGTCAATAGAAGTGTTTATTGCAGACTGACTATACATGTACACTGTACAGCATATAACTGCAACACTGATGTTAAACCCAGCTTGCGTCGGTCCCTCCCCTCTTATCGTCCAATATCGAATAAAGGCTCCTCCTCCTCTTCCGAGGAAGCAATTTTAAAACTTTGCTCTTAATTAGTTATTTTTATTTTTAGTAGGTATTCATAATATTTATAATTATAATGGTATACAAAATTGCCGTTATATGAGTGATATTACTCAGATGCTTTCATATAGAATGAATTAGCAAGCAATTATGTTCTTTGTAGTATATAGTACGTATATTCAGTGAGGTAATTTAATATAAATTCCTTTAGAAATATTAAAAAATAAAAACAAAATAATTGGCTCATGATGATATTTTGGGATACGCACCTCCGGCGTAATTAAATTAATTAAACTCAAATTGTATTTTATGTAACAGATCAAGTAAAGACATTTTTTATTGATGAAAGTATATTATAGTTTGCTTTATAGTTTCTGGTTCAACAAGAGTTAATAGAAATAGCAAAGATCATAACATCAATATATCATAACCGTATGATAACAATTTATTTTTAAATGAAATTAGAAACACGTTTTAATTTTAAATACACAATAAGAATTTTTATTTTAATACAATCATACAATGCGAACATTCACTATAAAAGACAATACAAAGCATTATGAACGAAAAATATGAAATAACGAATAACAAATAGATAGAACATGAATTTAAAATGAACCATTATTTTATTTTCCAAGCTTAGTATAACATCGATACCAACGGCAATGATACATACGATATAGCTATAAAACATGTTAGAAGATGTGATAGACATTCCTTAAAAATAGAAAATTTTGTTGAAAACAATTTTCAAAAGTAATTTTAATTATTTTAGCCAATTAATTGTTAAATTAATATAATTATTATATCTATTGACTATTTGCATATACATATATAGGCACGTAAAAATGTAAATATAACTTTATTTTGTTTATACCAAAATACTGTGTGTAGAATTAGGATGATTTTATTTTCCTAAGTATACTGAATTTTTTTATTTTAATTTTTCAACTCAGAATAAAACCAAACTTATTATTCCTAATAAGTTTATTATTATTTATTAGAATATTATAGTGGATATTGTAAGATTTAAATGGGTATAAGTTATAACTTATAGTATTATATTAATTGTGTAGTTAACTGAAAAAAATTAATTTGAAATTAAAATTATTTTACATTGTTCTTATACTAATGTTAATGAATTGTTTAACACTGATTATATCCAAGGAATGTATATTGGTACACCAAGTCTGGCTGATTACATATTATTCATTTTACTGTCTTAATACAGTTTTGAAGTGTTTCAAGATAAAACACATGCATTGTACAGGTAAGTAAATACATAAACTGATAACTTATTAGTTATGATTCGATAACAATTCGATGTATGTGCTTATACATCCATCACAGACAGTTAATCATATTAGATAACTCGTGTTTAAAATATTGTTATAAAGTACCTACAAAATATAGCAATATACCATTACCAAGAGCTTTATAACTTATAATAGTAAAGAAATTTAGTTAAAACTAATTATATGATTTTCTTCCCTGCTTTTAAAATGAAATACCAATAATGAACATATTTTAGATTCACCACGTCGAATTACACAAGTGCCTAACTACCTATAAGGTATATAATATTATGTTAAATCAAAATATTTGTAGCTACCTATAATTACTATCGTACTTACACAGGTATAATATCGCATCTTATGACTCTTACGTATCGAATGATTTGTATATATATATAGTTTCCGAGTGCAAACAAAACGTATGTATACCGTATAATTCAGATGGTTATAATATATTATTATGAGCTTATCAACGTTACCAACTGACAACCTGAGTAATAGTCTAATTAAAAATATATCACTGAAAAGTGGTTCTACATAAGTCAAATTAAATAATTTACTTCACATGAAACGAAATATATTTGGAAACACAAGAAAGAAACGCCGACGTAGATGTACGCACTGACTAATTCAAAATAGTTTGTTTATCATTAAACAAACAAATACAAAATTACACTGAACAGATAAATCAATACATCAAATGGCAAAAAATACAAATAGGTATAAGAACTGACGATAACCATATTAGCGTTCTGGATAGGTCAACAAAAATATACCATGACATTTTATTGAGACATATAAATATATTTACTTAATGTACCATATAAACATCATAAACCAAAGCTGTAACAATTACCAACAGCTCTCTAACTATTATAATACCTATACATTCGGAGACTTGACATTATAAATTAACATGGTGATTTTTTTTGAACAAAGCTCTATTATGGTATTTATTTATTTGTTTTTGTACAATTTATTTTGTTTTTAAAGATTGAAACTCATTGCATTATATTATGCAAGATTATTATTATTATTAACAGTTATTATTTTTCAATTTATGTTCTAAAGAAACATTTTATAAGCAAATAAGTACTGGATGTCAATCCAATTCTGAGTAACGACTGCCCTTGAAAAGGCAAATTCAGTTGAATTTGAATTTGATTGCCATTATATTTAAACTAATAATTAAGACCCCACGGGTAAATTGAATTTTACGGGTTTCCCGATGTTGAACAAATTCCAAAACCGGTCAAACAAATTCAAACAAATAACGTACTAAATATTGGCAAAAGAAAAATTTCAAAAAGTCGATTATTTACCTATGAGGGGGGCTGGGGAAACGTTTCCTCAGCCCCCCACGGGTAAATTGAATTTTCCGGGGTACCTGATGTCAAACAAATTCTGATTCGGGTCAAACAAATTCAAACAAACAACGTACTAAATATTGGCAAAAGAAAAATTTCAAAAAGTCGATTATTTACCTATGAGGGGGGCTGGGGAAACGTTTCCTCAGCCCCCCACGGGTAAATTGAATTTTCCGGGGTACCTGATGGCAAACAAATTCTGATTAGGGTCAAACAAATTCAAACAAACAACGTACTAAATATTGGCAAAAGAAAAATTTCAAAAAGACGATTATTTACCTATGAGGGGGGCTGGGGAAACGTTTCCTCAGCCCCCCACGGGTAAATTGAATTTTCCGGGGTACCTGATGTCAAACAAATTCTGATTCGGGTCAAACAAATTCAAACAAATAACGTACTAAATATTGGCAAAAGAAAATTTACGAAAATTGATATGTGGGGGGCTGGGGAAACGTACGTGTGTTTTTAAATTACTATCCAATCCATAATCATGGATTTAAAGTCTACATTTTTTTTTATGCTATAACAAAATATAATATAAAGGAGAAATATTTTCAGACAATTAAAAAAAATAAATATATTTATAGATTCGTATAACGAAAATACATTATGACGAGATATCAACCATCCATAACAAAACATATCTTATAACAGATGATTTCCAGTGCTATGATTACAACTCTAGACATTGTCGTGTAGATACTGCTAAAAAAATGTTTTTTAATTAATTGCCCATTTTTAAGTGACTTCTAATTTCGATTTTTAAACTAAACACATCTGTTTCGATATTATTTGTAGAATAAACATTTTTGCAAATGTTCAAAGTTTAAACAATTAACGGGATTGTACATACATATTATTATTGTTATGTAGATAACAGTAAAGCGAACAAATTGAAATATTTTCAGAGATAAAAAAATAAATCAACGAGCAGTCGTTTTGGTAATAACCCTCTCGTAGGTAATTAATGTTGCACGCAGTGCGAGGTCAACTCAAGCTTCTACTCTGCGTTATATATTATTATGTGCGTGTAATATACGTTTGGTGGGCTGTTGCCGTCATGTGGCATCATGTTCGCAATTATTTAAATAAGCTATTCCGTAATGGAGTTAATCATAATTTAATATATGCATTTTTTTTTGTGTTTCCACTGCGCATTTCTTTCTATAAACAAATCATGATTATTTCCATTTTTTTTTCAAATTAAACGTGTAACAGTAACTAAAAGTGTTAATAATAAAAATTATCTGCATGTTTTTGTTTGGGGATGGTTCGTATAAATAATAATTATAATGCGTTTTATTTCTTACGGTTCGTAAAATAACACGACTTAAAAAGAGGGATGTCTAATTATTATTAAATAAGTAGTATTTAAAAAAAAACCGGGGAAGTTGCCACCTATATGTAGTATGATTGTTGTAGGTGTCCGACTACTGTCGAGTGTTCCTCTTTTTGGAGTATACATTCAGTATGTCACTGTAATGGATGTGTGGAATTTTTAGTTGAATGATTAATTAGTGCACACGTTTCTGGGCGGGGACTGTATATCTTAGTCTATACTTCTATTTTATAGTAAATGTATACAACGTTATTGTTAAGTGTTAACTTATATCGTAAAAGCCAATGCGACGTACCATAAAACGGTATGAATAAGTTTGTATTATGAATAGTTTAAAATTAATCAAAATATTAATGTAATCAAGTCTGGTAAATAATAATGTACACAGTGATGAAAATTCTGAAGAATTCTGAGTATAAATATAATATGGTGAATAATTCAAGTCTTTAAAATTATTCACTATTGAATAGCAGCATTACAAAAAAATTAAACTCCCATGTTTTATTATTTTTTTCCCCGTTTTTCACCATAATTTTAAACAGTACTTACTCAGAATTTACCGACTGAATCAATTATTTAAGTTGGAAATCCAAGAAATGTTGATGCTACTAAGGCATCGACAGACAAACACACACACATTGTAAAGCCAACAAGTCATATTCATAATCTCTACTCTTGGAATCTAAAATGCTTTTAATGTTTTTAATTTATAATTTTAAATTAGGTACCTCCTTACATTATAAAAAACAACTCAGCCAATGAAGTACGATATTGCATTTAATTAATAACTGTTGGTTTGAAATAAAAATATGTTGTATGTATATTGTATATTTTATTTAACTAACGTTAAAAAAATATAGACGACCGCGACAGTACACATAAATAAGTCTGTTGAAATTTCAATATTTCCGTATCGAGAAACAGACCATAATTTATATATTGTCATATTCGTGTACAAAACTATATAGCTGTTCTTATATTCAGTAATATGTTCTTCATGTTAACAATATATTACATTATTACATAAACATACAATGGAAAAAACTCCGTTTCGGATTTGAGTGGCTACGAAAGAGGGTTATTTTTCTTATCCACCGAAATATATACACATTTTTTTTATAATAAATAACACATAAACCAGAGGAGAATTATTCGAAATTTATGGCTATTCGAAAACAAGAAGTAGAAATTCGAAAACAAGAAGTAGTAACTCGCTACGAAAAGTAGTTCGTTGTTTACTATTAACGCCATAATAGTCCGAAAACTATTTGATAAAAACATTGATTAAAATGTCTGTCTGCGTGTAGAAGAAGGCGTACATACGAGCATACAAAATATATTCGTTTTGCTACACATTCAATAAAATATAAGCAGACGCATATTAAACAGGGTGGGGAGGGTAGTAATAAATAAATAAATAATCGAAATATTCGTTTGAAAGCAACATTTTTGCCACTTTATAACATGAAACTGTATCAATAACATAACGACTCATTCACTTTTTTTTATTTTTTTTTTTATTTTAGAACTACTAGTAAAAACTATGATAGTTTGACAATTACAATATTAAAATTACATAATTAAAGTATATGATAATATTTAACATACAATAAAATAGGTAAGCACAATAATTGACATTTATATATAGTCATACCTAAAGAAGCCAATTAAGGCAGATACAAAAAATGAATTGATACATTATTAGGTATGATAAGCTGAACGGAAATAATAATTAAGTAATGCGATAAACAGAAATTTAGGTTAAACGTTTTTGCAGGAGAGTCATTCACTTATTCTGACGAATTACGGTTTTTTTTTTTATAAATTCGTATAATATAAACACAATAAATTATATAATATATAAATACTATTATCTACTTCTTTATGCCAAAGCTTGTGACGAAGTAGAAAGTTAACTTTTAACAATCTGAAGTTGGAATAAGTATAACTTAAAATAAAAAATAAAATTGTTCATACATTTTTTTTATTATTATTTAGTTAAGTCTCAGCATCTGACCAATTGACCGGGGTTTAATTAACTTATAATATATTTATATAAACAGTTTTTTTCTTCATATTATAATAAAATATTAGTTATACTCGAAATGTATTATTCGTTACAGTGATGTTGGTTTTAAGTATGCTATTATGCAATATATTATAATTATCTATCTTTACTAATATCTATCGTTCATATTTCTTTAACGATGTTTTAATAATATAACCACAATATTATGAGTTTGTGTTAGGTTTTTGTATGCAGTATAATATTATAATCCTTATAACTTCTTTGTGCCTATACTTCTAAAAACTGTACAGATAATTTAAGTATACTTTATATCATAATATAGTTTGTTCGTAAAATATTTTATTTCATGTGAAAGAAAACATTTGAAACTACACTCAGGTACCTAATTGAACAAAATATACATTATTGTTAGTATAAAAATATGAAAACAGTTTTTTACGAGTTATTATATTTTCATAATTTGAATTAATTGATAAATATATACATATATACTAAAATAGTTCTATATATATTTTATAATAAAATGTATATAATATATTATAATCGAACGTGTCTTCACTAAATTACCGACTCATCTGACTGACTGATTAACATAGAGCCTAAATAAATAGAGACTTTAAATTGTCTTTTGTCATGGGATTTTTGTACCACTTACACGATGTGTAAGGATACTAACAAAAACATTTTCTGAAATTTGTATTTTGAAAATGTACTCAAAAATAGAAATTTTTTATTATTAATTATTGCCATTGGTGACTTACAGATTATAATAATTATAATAGAAAATATTAGAAATAATTTTTTTTTTGTACAAAAAACGGTTGCCATTGGTCACTTAGACAGTCAGACAGATGAGGTAGAATCATTCATCAAATCGTCACGTTTACAATGCCTAGATTAGAAACTATATCTTAAAATCAAAAGTATGTTCGTAGATTATATACTCAAAACTCTCGACTGACTTCGACGTAAATCTCATAGATTTTTCTTGGAGATATCAGAAAATGTTGGAGAGTAGATTGAACTACGTTAAAAATTGTGCCAAGTGCTAAGTAGTAAATCCAATTCACGACTAGCGTTGGCCTTCTGGGTAGAAATTGTTCACAACTTGATGCACACCAACCCCATGAACCCTATACACTCTATAGGGTAGCGTTCAGATCGCGAAAAAATATTAATTTTTTTATTGCCATTGGTTAAGAATTATATTGCTTATTTAATTAGTAGAAATATGGTATATACATTTTCTTAAAATATATTTATAAAAAAAAAACAATAATTTGGCACAGACATCGCCGGGTGGAACAGTCAACATATTATATAATATTCATTCATTACAAGGTAAAGTCCAACAGACAACAATATATTTACTTTTATATTTATCATTATGTAACAGATAGTACTATAGTCGTATAGAGAACAGAAACGTGTAAGATTTGAGACGGATAATAATATTGGCAAACTGACAACGGTTAAGATAAGATGAGCAGACTATCAGCGGTGGATCACACGTACTTAAGATTGTGATAACTGTATAACCGGGACTCAGATTTTAATGTGCGTTGCATTTTATTCAAATGGTATACGATGAACGTTTTGGTACAAATCTGATTCATGTCTAGTTAAATAAATATATTGTGTGTTCAATTTTTGCTTTATTTTTATAAAAGTAGTTATATGTATTCTAAGGCATTTTATAATATGTATATTTAAATTTAAAAATTGTGTATCAAAATTAATGACTTTTTATATATTATATTCTACCATTTCAACTATCGACGAAAATAATTAGCAGTTTAAATATATCTAATCTTGCTTTTGAAATTCCATACTACTAATACAACCGATATGAGTCAACAATCAATATAACCTGATTGTTAGTTTGTGTTTACAAATAAATCAAATTCAGCATCGTCAAATAAATTATACACATATAATATCACCTAATTAGTAATAAATAATATTAAATTCAAAATAATATGAAGATAATATTATATTGTATGTTAAATTTTGAAGGTTATAAAAGTACACCGAGTGCATTTTTTAGAAAACTTTATAAGGACATTATTTTTAATTTCTAAGTCATAAAATTCCCATCATAACATTATAACCACAAAATAAAATACCAAAATTATATGAAACCTATTATCTGAGGGGTTAAATATTTTTTAAATTAATTAAATAAAGATTCCATAATTGTTTATCGTCTCCGCGAAATCAACATTTATCCTATTTATCAATTCGTGGTCAATGGTCATTCATGTAAACACATGAAACGTAAATCGTAAATGACATACAATATTATTTAATAATAATATTAGATAAATAACTATTTTATAAATAAATAACACTATAGAAAGTGTCATCAATCATAGGTAGCTTATTTCATCAGTTTCATCCTGGCATGCTCTTTATTCACTTATCACGTAATTTTGATATAAACTATTGTATACAACATAAAAAAAAATCTTTAAAAATTTTATTGCATAACGTTTTCATTACCATTTTTGGTAAGATTGTTTTTGTAAAATATAACAGTTATAGCTTATGAGGCAAATTAGTTTTTAATAGATAAGTAATGTGTTACTATGCGATACGAAATGGCGTTGTGTGTGCATTTATTGGTATGGCCATAATTGCTTAAATCCGGCTCTATTGACTACGATTTTTTTAAATACCAATGACATGTTCCATACACCGTTAAACTCAAATTTAGGATATTTACGTTTATTTTTTAAACAATAATTTATTGAAGTATTTAAAAACGTAGTATTAAAAGGTAAATATATAATGTATTTGATTAATAAAACTCATAAATTATAATCATAAAAATGTTTCATTCTTACTATTTAAAAAACAATTTATGCTTAAAGATTAAAAAAAAATCGTATTTATATATTTACGATAAACAATTTTTATATAATATATTTTATTTTGGTAATTCTAATTTTTTTCTTCTTTTCAAAGTCTTTAACACAAAAGTTTTTAGCCTAGTGTAATATTTTAAATTGCCCTTATTTTTTTCATCTTCAGTTTGCTACTGAAATTATAAACATTTAATGTTTAAATTAAAAGTTACATAATTAATATTTTGAATTTCATAGTCTGATATAGATACTTAAGTAAAAGAAAATATATTATATTATTATGTTTAGAGTTGTATAGTACAATGCTGCTAATAGTTTTTACTGATATGAACGCTATGAATTTACCCAACTTTCATGAGCGGAATACATATTTTATAGGTTATCCCTTGACAATTCAATCATCTCGTATGTACTTATAGAAAGTAAGAAAAGTTAGGATACAGGGAATAATATATATAAAATATATAGTTTATATTATAATAACATATACACATACAATTATTGTGCGTTATTAGTTACTCATAAGTATTATAACAACTATAATAAACCATACAAAATTAAAAAAGTATAGAAACCTCCAGAAATATTTCCATCATATTTTATTTTTTATAACTTAGACTTAAACATTTTAGAGCTATAGACTATATTTTATGGTAGCGGTGTCATATGCTATCTACGCACTGAATGTTATCTACATATTGCTATTTACGTATATGAAAATAGTCAATGAATGTTCTTAATTAAAGTTGAAAAGTATTTTTCATATCAATAAAAAATGTTTCGAACGTATTTGTTGTGTTTATGGAGCGCCACCATTCTTCTTTAAGCTGCCTTTCCAGCAAATTAGTGGCACCATGCGATTTTATACCATATTTCACCTTTATATGTTGCCAATAACATTCCATAGTTTGAGTTTCAGCTCCTTTTTGTGGATCAATGAAATTAATTTTATGATTTACGGTATTGTGGGTATAGCCATGATCGTTTAAACAGCTGTAAGCTTTCCATTCATCTGAAAAAATGGTCGTCCCTGGCTCAATTTCTCTTTTAATAATTGGAAGCAAAGTGGCGCGGTCTCTTTTTTGAACGATAAACAACCGACGTTCTACTATATTATCACGTCTACAACACATTAATTTCGATTAGTTATTTCAGTATCAGTATCAGAACTGTTAGATCCTGATTCTACAATTTCTTCTCTAGGTTGACGATCTCCTAGACGTAGGCGACCACGGTTATACTTCCGCTTGCCTTGAAATAAAGATTCGTCTATTTGCACTACGAATCCTACACCACCCGTTTTCGTACGTTTTTCAAATTGGTCAACACAAATATCACGGCAAAGATTGTACCAATCCGACACGGTGTGTTGACTTCTGCCTGTCCATTTCATAATTTGAATTACTTGCATACCATGTGCCCAATACCATACGAGCTCTACTATCTGGCATAAACTTAATCCGCTATTACATTTTCCATTAATATCGACATAGGTAAAAAACGGATTTTTTTTACGAATAGACTGATAGGTTTGACAACCACGTGTTTGGCAACGTAAGTATTTTGTTTTCACAAATTGCCCATCGGAATCTTGTTTGCGGCTATTTTTATAACATTCCTTGAGAACGCCACCACACACTTCATTGCTAATATTATTGATTTTTTCACAAAATTCTTGTTTAGGCAAGACACCTTTTTGTTTTAAAAAATTCACACTACTATCATCAGTATAAATAATATGTCTATATAAATCACCAATTGAAGACATTTTGAACGCAATACAAATGACAAACACACGCGAATAATTCACAGACCTAACTAATCGTTAAAAACCCGTGGGATCTAACTTTGTACTTTGTAGAGTGTAGATAAATATTTGTAGATAGCATACGACACTAGTATTCAGTGCGTAGATAGCATACGACACCGCTACCTATTTTATTAACAACATTTATAAATTCCGATCGTTCATTGCCTTGTTGCCTTCATCTAAACTACAGAATGTTTTTCATGAAAAATCAGTTTTATTGATAACAATGATAAACCGACATAGGTAGTAATCACTTTAGGGATCCGAACGAAGTACGAGTACCTACCTTTAAAACCCTATTATATCCCCGTCGTTTCCACTCGTTTGTGCTCATATTTCATTACGATGTTATCCAATATTACTATTTATGATATGTCTATATTTTTTTTTCTTATATTCTCGTTATTCTATAAATTATTATAATTATTATAATTATTTTATGACGTGCACTAATGCCTAAAAACTGTATACACATAATAGTGTGCTTTTTCGATTATGAGTTTTATTTATATGTGATTGCCATGGAAAAGACATTTAATAACGAAAGAACCCATCGAATTATGACTATCTCCTTATCTTCTATAGCTTATTCATTTAAGTCATTGATTTTTAAGTTACGTGTAACAATAATGTCTGTTAATATCATAATCAAATGACTAACTTAAATAAAAAAGCAGAAACTGGGGAAATAATAATAAAACGTAGTGGTAACGCTTTCTTATATATCGATTTCCTAGAAAGTTTATCATTGAGGGTAACAAAAATACTAGGAAAATCATCAATAAACAATATTGTGTTTCTACGTTTTTGTTTTATTTTTCATTGGAATGTATTATTACAATTTATTTTTTTCTCTACAATATTGTTATTTAAATTGAATTTTATACATTTTAAGAAATTTATTACAAGCTAATACAATTTATTTTTTAAAAATACTATATTACATTTTTATATTAATTCATTAAAAATATCCTTATTTTTTTATTCGTTCACTGAAAAATATTTATTGAATGTCACTATTTTAGAGCGTCAGGCATCCGTTTTTGGAGTACTTAAGTAACGCGTAACACGTTGTACAAAGTTCAATAAATTGATTAGTGTTTTAGTATATTAAACAATATTCATACCTATTGGAGGCTATTATGTTTGCGTCCTAATATTTAATTTAATTGTAACAACTTATAAATAATAATAAGATAATATGTTCTAATAAGTGTACTATGCACTAATATGGATCGCCATAAGGATTTGATCTCCAACATAATTTGATTGTATATTTTTAAGACAATTTTTTCTTTGCGTTTTATATACCTACAAACATTGGAATATCATAATAATTTTGAAGTTGATACTTATATTATACTATCTTAAATAAGTAATATACAATCAGTTATCACAATAATCATAATAATATAACAATATTATGCTAAGGGTAATAAATAAAACACGAGTATATTTGAAGAGTGAAGCCACCCAATAGACACTTTCAAAAGTTCATACTTAAAAGCGTTTAATCATAATATAAAAATGATTGTACGTTTACTTACTATTGTTTCCCAACACAATGCATTTTAATAATACCATAACTTATACACAAGAAATCAAACAAATAAAATGTCTGTTACAAATATACGGGTTTCCAATTTCTTATGCAATTCAATTTTCCACTAGTGTGGATAATCATATAATTTATGTGCCAACGGTAAAATGTTGATGTAGTGCTATTGTATGTATTTAATGTTTGAGCAAAAACACGTTGTTTCTGCTACACTTTTGAAAATACTTACATGACCAAACACCTTCAACCTGTATTCCTGGTACATAATGTTTTATATTGTAACAAAATATGATCGATTCGTTGATAATTATTGTGTGTGATCATATTAATATGGTTTAGGTACTTTTGACTTTCGAGGTATGGTTAAATAAAATGATAACTTGAAAAATGAAATAGTATATTGTGTGGCAAGGGCGGGAAGTGAGGTATTTCAGTCGCGGGCAACTGTCATTGTAAAAATATATTAGGAGCTTTGAATTACATTTTCAAGCTTTTTTACCCAATAAATAACTTTTTATTGACATTCATAGAAAAAAAAAATTTGAAACTTAAAATTTCCGTAAATAGTCAAAACAAATAAATATTTTTTTTGAAACTTGTATCGTGTATAAACAATGGTAATCTAAACAACTAGTGAAAATTTCATGTACATACGGTCATTTTCTTAGAGCTACACTTAAAACCAAAATCGATTGTGTCAAAACCCATTTGCCTTTTGAACTTTTGTCTAAAATTTCCCGTTTTTCTTTAATATTTTATTTGTTTTTTCCGTCGCCTTTTGAAAACTACTGGGAATTTTAAATGTCGACCTCCCAATGCATCAACTAGATTCACTTTTCCGTTGAACAAGATACTGTTGAAGAAAATCTAAGCAGTTTTACTGCCCCCAACAGTAATGCCTATTGACAGACATAAAAAAAACACATCATTGTAAAATCAATACATTCATTGCTCCGCAAAAAAATCTAAAACAACTAAATGATAAGTTTGAAAAAAAATACTTTGTCTATTTTTATATTATGTTTGCTGATTAACACTATCAAAACATCACTATAATATAATTTTTTCGCAATTCATTTCAATCACACATAACTACTGACTAATTTGATCATTTGTGAATCAATATACTCACGTACCTGTTCTATTTCAATCAAATTAGTCCATAACTATTTAATAAATTGTGAGTATATTTAAATATGTACCTATTCTATTTAAGTTTATAAAATTATGGGTTATGAAGTTTCATTTACTCACTAAATCATCGATTCTTGGTGATTCATTTTAATTTCCGTTTCGTTTAACATTGAATTCGTTATTAATTTTGTTCTTTACCACAAACAATGTGCCATTCAGTTTAAATTTAAGCTATCGCACTTAATTGAACTCTATTCATTGGTTTTTGTTTCTGATTGGTGATTAGAGTAAGTACTCATATTTTTGTTTTTAAAATGTAACCAATAGTGTTTTTGAGTAATATAGTCAAATACCCATTTTTATAATATTGTACACCGTTGGTTGAATGTAAATTTTTTTTTTATCTGAAGAATTATTTTTATATATTTTGACATTTCGCAGTACAATCTTATAAAATGTTTTTTTTTTATAAATAATAAAATACCATAAATGCGTGTCGATGAACTGTAAAAACTAAACAAACAAATTACCATAATTTTATGAGTGTACTCCGAGTAGACTACATTTAAATCTAAACTAACAAATATAAGGCAAACTACAATCTAAAAATAAAACTTAGCTTACAAAAGAAAAAAAAATAATGGTAGAATTTATTATGTTTTCTTATTTTATGTAATATAGTAACAACAATGTCATAGTAAACAAGATAACTATATAAACTAATAATTATTGATTTAACAAATTAAAAACAAGTTTTTTTAACGTCTTTTGAATTAAAATTATATGCATTTTGGAAGTCTTATACCATAAAAATGAATGGAATTCTACCAAAAAAAGTTTTCAGCTGTTCATTTATCTTGTGACTTATCTCGTTACACCCTCAGTTTGACGAAACATATTAGAATATTATTATGGTTATTTAAAGTGTCAACCATTCAAAGAAATTCGATATAGTATAATAATTCTGAACCAATTGACTTATCCTTAAATAATGAAGCATGAAAATATGCATTACAAGATATGCTAAATGCTTGTTGAATAATTTACATTTATCTATCGTTTTATTGATGTTTATTTACAGTTTTCTGAAAAACTAGTATACATCATAAGAAATATGAAAAAAACATGTGTAATATGATATTAATATCTAAATATCTAAAGTAAAATTTGTACTAAATTTATTTTAATTTCTCAAAAAAAATGTTCATCAATAGTTAACGCAAATTTGTGAAATCAATAGTTGTCTAGCAACAGTACAGAATATATACTCTCCATTGTAGTTGTTAAGACTGACGAGTGAAATAGTAAATATATTTTTTTTAATTCGATACTTAGGTAGGTTAACTCACAACTCATTCATTTGTACCTCGTGAATTTGCAATTTGACGAAAACAAAAATAACGCACTTACTCAAAGTCATCGTTCCGTATTTGAATATATTGTACTGTTTAAGTATAGGTACCTATATAGACATGTAATTACATGTCAAGCTTATTAAAAGTGTTCACAAAAACGCCAAGGAATTGCTCGGAGTAGGTACACTAATTATTATACTCAAACAGGATATTATTGTACTTTCCTTTTTGCTGTGCTCTTAAAATAATATGAGGGCCGAGAGCTAAAGACGGTATAATATTATCAATCATTATTCGGTTTGTATAAACATTATCAAGCACAAATAATTAACAATATTATCGGTCAAAGAGCTTGATGCGCACAGCTCAACGTGGAGTCTTCTTGATAATACGATGAGTTCTAAAAACTAGGTTCAGAGGTTTGTACGAGAACACACGTAAGACTGTATATGTATGTATTGCTGTATTGGTTAGAGTTGAATCAACACCGACTGCTTTTGGCTATACCGACTGATTTTCAGAGTTGTACAGACGACTCGCGGTTCGACCGCAGAGTGCTGCAAACACACATAATATAGCGTCTTGTTAGAGGTGGTTAGAAATCTAGTTAAATTAATAGCTTTGCGTTACCCTCATATACACAATACACACGTGTACGTATTTATAGGTATCCTATAGGTCATAGGATGTATATAATATACTTTATTGATTTTATTGTGAGGGATTTACCGCCACCGTATCGCGGTAATAGAACAACAATGCATGTCATTAATAATATCGAGGTATCTACATAAAATTATGTTGTGGTTGTAAGTATAAAAATTAATTACCCGAATTTATATTATTATTCATTATAAAACACTTCGATATTATATTAGGTATGTCGCAGATATGTCGTGCACGTAAAATTGTAATGGTAAAAAATAAACAACGACAAAACACGTCATAGGTATTTGAAAATAATAATACAATTATTATTGAATGCACTCGGTAGTAACGTAAATATGTAAATTTGCATAAAGTACCGGGACACGGTATGTAAATCTTATTAAATTATTATAGTGACTCGGAAGTACTAATATAGCTGCTGTTTCCTCGATTGAATATTTAACATGTTTTTTTCGTAGAATGTGGCTACTATAAAGGCAGTGGTAGAAGTATATTTGCATAACATCATTGTTATTATAAAAATGTATAGCTGATTATAACTATTAACAGCTATATTACAGCTGAGAGATTCGACGACGGGCGACTGAAATTAGTGCGTTCGAAACTAGTACCATCGATTACAAATACTAATATTATACACCTATATAAAGTATCGTAATTATTCATAAAATGTATTAGCGATAAACAATAACAATGTGATGTAATTAGATTCTACTAACGGAGGCGGCAGCGACAACTACGGTCGATGATGTCGTCGTCGCCGTCTCGCAACTCAATCGCGGGGCAAAACGGGACTATTTTTCGCAGTAATCGTCGGATTGCAAAATGGTTTTTACCGGAAACAGCGCTCTCCGGTCGACGGTTGTTTTTCAGAGCGATGACCAACCGAACCGTCGCCGGAAGTTTGTAATATATTATATACGACCCGCCGCCACCACCACCACCACCGCCACCGAGGCAAGTCCGACGTCTTTCCGTTCGAGAACTATATTATAAGCCCACACGCGTCTTGACCTACGAGTTTCTCACTGCAAAAGTCAATGCGTTTCGGGCGCGTCGCTATCGGGTCGTCGACGAACGATAATTTATTGTTTATCGTACATACACAATGGTCGAGAAATTTTCACGCCGAAACACGGCTGAACATTTTCCCCGAGTTTCCAGAAGCAAAATAAATGTAATATTTTGTCTCTGGCGTCCCGGAAACCCGCGGCCTCCCACGCCGACGCAGTTGGTCCGAAATATTATGTATTAGGTACTTCGACATTTTTGGACTGTGTTGTACTTGTATCCACCGAATATCTAAGTGGGTGGCGTTCAATAATAATTGTTG
Source organism: Metopolophium dirhodum (assembly GCF_019925205.1). NCBI lineage: Eukaryota > Metazoa > Arthropoda > Insecta > Hemiptera > Aphididae > Metopolophium > Metopolophium dirhodum. The sequence continues at coordinate 5,611,682 of NC_083566.1, forward strand.
TACGTACACAATTTAAAATTAATTTTACGTACAGTATTATAAAAACCCATGGAATATACTGGACTCCAATCGAACGATCACCAATGATGCCTTTTCTAATCGGACACGTGTTGATTATTATAATTAAAATCCATTAATTATTTCAAAAATTGTTTTTATAATCAGTCATCGGCCCCCTCACAGTTGTAATCCGTTGCTATATTATAGTATAATATAATGTATATTTTTTGTTGGGTTTTATAATTAACCTCTGCTGATTAATTGGTATGGTTACTTGTTGTACCGGGCGATTGTAAACTCGGGTTTTTTTACAGGTAAAAATAATTTAGGTGTAAACTCAGCCCAATTAAAAATATTCATGTAATATTTTTTAGAACTATTTAGCATTACTCAGCGGACACCTTAAGGAGGCGATTCTCATTACCCTCCAAAAATTATTTTAATTTTCATATTATTATTCATAGCTATAGATAATAAAGAAATGGATAGGCCATGCTATTGTACTCTTCTTTGATTATTAGTAATTGGTTATCATTAGTATTGACGATAATAAAATATTTATTAATATAACATTATTAATTATCCAGCAACCACTGTCTAACTACTTTGGCAACAAAAGTTCTCTTCGATCACAGAATGCTCTGTGTATAAGGTATAGGGATGGCTCATCAATTTCTTTATTATCTAGTAATGAAATTAGTTATATAAATGTAAAATTGTGTATAAATTTAAGTAATATGTTTCAATAAAAAAAAGTAAAATGTATTTGCAGATTAAATTATGTCGTGCTTATTATATTTTATTGATCAAAATTATCGGGTCAAGTTTACAACTAACCTTTTTTACTACCTAAAATTTCCGGGCCGAGTTTACTACAAAAAAAGTAACCGCGGGCTCAGTTTACATTCGCTCCCTGTACCATCTTGACAAACCAAATCAATTAATATACATTTTGACATCATTCAATTTCAATAAATTTAGTCTAAATTTGTACTTTAGTTGCTTGTAAAAATAAAACAGTGCCTATTATTTTAAATATTTTTAAACTACCATCGTAACAATGTGTGAGAAGTCTTGTTTTGAATTTTCAAGCTTTTTGACCCAACAAATACAATTGTATTGATAACTATGAGAAATACGTGTTAAAAAATATTTTGAAAACTTTATCAAGTATAAAAAATGATAATAAATATTTAATCTGAATAGTATGACGTATCTACGGTTATTTGTTTTTGAATTACAACAAAATAAGAAAATCGTTCCATGAGAAATAAAGTGAATATCTAATGTCATAAAAATTTGATCTTCAAACGCTCATGAAAATGTAATTTGACTTTCCGGTTTACATATATTTTTTTTTTATATGTAGAAAAATATATTAAAAATCTTTTAATACATTTTAAAATCTTAGATATAACAGAAAATAGTTTTATAAATGTCTAGCTCAAAATAATTTGCAAGCGTTCGTGATTTTTACGAATGTTGTCAAAATTCAAACTTCAGACGCTCATAGAAAATTATTGTGAATTACAATCAACTGTTTTTTTTTAATTTCTACTATCAAAAACTTATGAGAAACCTTGTATTAAATGTTTTTTCCTAAATGTATGTGAAAAATATTTCAAATACAAAATATATTACTATTACTGAATTTAACCAATACTTTATAATATCACAATAACAATTTTATATCTACTCTTCTGCAAATGGTTAATGATATACATGCTTAAACTATTCTCAACTAGATTGAACTTGTTGATATATTTCTCCAAGATATAGTGATAATTTAATTTTGATGTGAATACTTTAACTAAAGCAGATCATTAAATTATAAAATAAAGGATTTCATACATTAACAGTAGTATAGTATAATATGATGTAACTAATTTCTATAATTAATATTAGAGAATAATATAAATTAATATAATACTCATTGCATTAGTAAGTAAATCAGTGAAATACATTCTCACTAAAGTGTCCGGATAAAAATCCCGTAAAAAAAAGACAAACATTTAAAAGCTCGTCCGAGGATTGACGATCAATCTGAATTTTTTTTTTTGTTACTATAAATAGGTTCATAAAAACTAACCTAGAATAATTTTTCCTAACCAACGAGTTTGTCTAGTGCTGTGATAATATTTCTTTCACAAAAAAGAAATTATATTTTTAAATTGTATAATATAATAGCAACGAAAATTACCGCAGTGTCAAAATTGCCAAACCTACGGCCACACTCGAACACACTGTGCATGTCCCCCCATGTATGTCTAATATGGGGTAAATCACCCATCCATCTCCTGCACTAAATCACCGGATCTATCCCAGAAAAATGCTTCCTCTGCGAAGGAGCACACCCTGCCAATTACAAAGGACGTACATTTATAAACAAACAACTGAGTCGCTGTAGCACAACAACATCTCAAACCAAAAACGTCAACAACCACCGCCATCCAACTCCACCGCCGATCCTGATCAGCATTATCAATTTCCAACCATTGAAAACCAGACAAAACCCATGATATAATATGCAAATGTAACTTTAGGTCACCAATCATTCAAATCAAAATATCCTAATCATATAAGCAACAATGAAATACCAAGGTGAGGTCTTACTGAACAAAATAAAAATAATAATTTTTTAAAAACTTGTTGAAAATCTGAACATTTTTGCGATTTCATGACAACAATTAGCGGAACGTATACCTACAATATTATCCTCCCACCAAAATCTGGGCGTTTATAGTCAATGGTCACATTAAAGTATTATTCGGCGTGCGGAGTCGATTCGTTTCTTATGAGTTCTGAACATGTTTTTAATAATTTAGTAAAAATCAAACTGCAGATTTGGCCAATTGTGTATTCAAGTCCAGCGTTAATAGTAGAGTTGGTCGTATTGCCAATATCGAACAAATGTCCAATTTTCTTTGGAAAATTATTTACAACTAACAAAAAACTATATGACGATCGAATAAGAGACGTGTGTCCAAAGCTGATAATTCACAAAAATATTCATTTCAGTTTTGTACGATAAATTACGTATAATATTATGTAGATTTACGTATTGTTATATCCATACTTTTATTATTATTATGTGCGCATTGAATAAACATTAAACATTTTATAAAAAAGAAAGTACAAGACGTACATTAAATGATATTACAGAATAATGCTCAAATTAATATTATCATATTTACCGAATTTCAAACAGTTTTGAGTGTTATGCCTTTTTTTAGTTTAAAATATGTACCTTTGTGATTTTATATTTGAAAGACGAAAACGCCGTTTCTCTTGCGGACAATAAAGCATAATATGCTTATAAAATATATTATACACTTTATAAAAATAATAATAATAATAATAACATATTCTACCTACATCTCGTGTTCTCGTGTGAAGATTATCTAAGATTATAATTTATAATATATTATTATGTTCGGTGAATGTGTGTATTTTTCGGCTGATGCAACCGTGTTCGGATTACCGGAAAGTGAGGGTTTCGGTTTACCTGGGGCTCTGGTTATCACAGCAGCACTGCAATAATAATAATATAATATATTCCACCCTTCTTTAATTCAACGTGGGATCTACCGAAATCGAACCGACCTATAATTACTGTGACATGGCAATAATTAATGCGCGTTAGTGGCATTCATAAAATATCGTATGCCAAAAAAATTGTGGCGTGTTAAAAATATATATTATCTGTAATACAAGAGATTTAATACAATAAATTTATTATTATTATACTATACGAAATCTACGTATATTGATTTGAAGCTATTTCTATAAAAACAAATTTAGATTTACGAAACAGCTTTATCGCTATGAAATCCATTACGCGTCGTAGGTGTACTGTAATAGTTGCATTTGATCCTCATAATCATATATCGATCAAACATTATGAACACCGAAAATTGATGGAATATTAACTAGCTTTTTAATTTAATTTATATTGTCCATGTTGATGTTGCAATGTTTGATAATTATACAAAAATGCCATTTTTTTTTTTTTTGTAATGCATTATCTACTGAAAGTTCCAACAAATATGGCATACCTCGGCCACTAAATATCTTATAATATTTTGTACTGCGAATACATTGTTTAATTTTGATGTTTGACTCATAACTAACGTTTTCGTAGAATTTAGACTAAATAAATTATTAAATTACTACATTTTAGTAATTAGTTGCTTTCTCATTTATTATGGAATACAACTAACTGCGTATTACCCGGCGTTGTCCGTGGGGATAAACGAATCTGAGATGGGTAATCCACTGGAGCGCAGATAGTAATAAGTAACTTTTTATTTGCAATTTCAAGCAGTTATGGACAATGAATATTATGTGGTTTAGGTTTTAATATTTTTTACTAGCGGATAAGCCACGCTAAAATGACCAGTTAAATTTATTATGTAAGCAATCATCAACATCGGTAGAGTATTTTGTTAGTTCTATGTAAGCCTCTGCCATACACTGTGCCTTTTATGTATGAACTAACTATCCCGTCCGTCGTCGCCGGTCCAAAGACTTGTTATTATATTTGTATAAATACTTTTGTAAAATTGTATATAACATAATATTTCTACTAATCATAAAAGTAATATAATATATAACCAATGGTGACCCTATAAATAAGCAAAATAAATATTCTTTTTTTCTGAGACTGAAAATATGTGAGCTACCCTCTAGTTACATATTGAGGTTGAAAAATAAACTATAAACAAGCTCCAAGTCTCAAGAAATCTAGTAAAGTAATTTTTATTGATAATTGGTAAAGTAGTTTTTGATTTTAATAACTTTTGATAAACCAATATCCATAAATAATTAAGCTAATAATAGCTGTTTTCCATTTTTAATGGAACAAAAAAATTAAAAATTAAAAAACAAACTGTAAAAACATTTTTAAGTGTTAACCATGCCTTGGTCTAAATAGAGCATAATATATACAGTCCCAAGTCTATTAAAATGGGAAGAGAATTGTAAGTACTGGGTGATTATTTTATTATTGAACACTCATTATTTTAAAAAGGCTTAATATTTTTTTTACATACCTAGTTTCAACTTTCAAGTTGTTACAAAACAACTTTTTATTAAAAAATTATATTTTTTATCTTTATAATTTTGAATGACAACATATTATAGTTTTAATTTCATATTCTAAAGCAGAATATTTTTCTAAGTATTTCGATACTAAACTAGACTGGAGTAAAATAGAATATAGAGTAGTACTAAAAAAAAATATAAGGGACCCGACTAGTGTACCTATAATAACTAAAATATTTCAGAACCTAACTATTAGTGCAGTTCCCAAAAAAGTGGGACCCTACTTGGATGTAGGCCTAATACTATGACCCCTTCAGGATCCCAAATAATATGTGTGTAAAATTTGGTGACAATAGTTAAAAAACTGTGGGTAAGCATATGTTTTATTTAGTTACAACCCGACTAATCGTATATCTGTTAATCGGTGATTTATTATATATTCGAGCCATCTACTGTTGAACCGTTTCCATATGAGTTGTATTATTCTCAATAGTTATTTTCGTCAAAATATTTCGATAATATTTCGATTATTTAGTAATAAACGTCAACCATACGTCCATACTTTGTCTCTTATATATTATTATAATTTATAATTTATGTTATTCAATTTTACCATGTATATATGTAGATCATCGAATATTTTAATTAGCCTTAAGGATAATCCGACAAAATATAATACAATACAGAATATTATATAATTATATCTGATTATAATAACTGTTTTATAATCTGTAACCAATGACAACCTTGTATTTATATCTTATATTATATATATATATATATATATAAACGAATATTTGTCTGTCCGTGTGTACTGGTTGCTATTGGTTAGCCGTGAAGATCAGGTACAAGCATGAATCAAATCGAATATTTGCATATTGCCTACCAAGGTGGCTGAGTTGCACTTACTGCAACAAGTTACGAAAAAAGTTGAACAATTTAAATTGTTTAAGAGTTGTCATTTTTTATGGGCAACAAAGTGCGCGGGATCAGCTAATTAAAAAAAAAAGCGCAATGGAATCTTTGTTACGAGTTGGCTGTAAAACGGCTCGACTGATTTGGCTGAATATATTTTTGTTGGATTCACAATTGTCAGGGCAAGACTAATATGAAAGAAAATTATCACAAAGAACCTTCTCAGCAAAAATCGAGGACAAAATGTCAACAGCCAGGAAGATTGAAGCTGACGTCCCGCAGGGCTCCTGCAGTCCTGCCTTTGGCCAATCCTCTTCATGCTATGCACAAACGATATACTCCTCACTGACAAAGCGAAAATCTCTCTCTTCACAGATAGTATATTGATTCACACTAAAAACCAGACCGGTTTTGAATCCGAATGGTTCAGAAAATGGCCTCTATAAATAAACCCTTCAAAAACTATAGTGGTTATGTTTGGTCGAACCAAACTATCACGAATCCCGAAACTAAAATTTGATCGGACAGCAATTGGATGGTCAAACAAAACTAAATATAGTAAATAAATAATAAAAACCTATAGGCATCACCATCAGCCGCGGACCAAGAGGAACTAGTAGGCGAGACCATATCCCGACATCGAGCAACATCACCACGAAAACAAGAGGTATGCCGAGACGGCACGGTCACTGCGACCCGGCGTCCGGAATAAGAACGCGTAGGGTTTCGGTATTACGTCTTATCCTTTATTCATCGTAATATATAATTATTGTACATGGCAGGGGTAGCGTGGTTCACGAGTGCGACGGCCGGCCTGAATAGACGGACCGTCGCGGTGAGAGCTGGGCCCGACCGGCGAAAGCCTGGTCCCGTGTACAATGATAGGGGATATGTTGGGGTTATCGGCGTGTTACAGTATGGACGGGGTCAATATATCGTTGCGCGTCACTCGCAGGAAGCGGCTACAACGGTATAATATCGTACCCGGGGTTCGACGCAACTCAATCAAGTGGCCAGTGGGGGGTTGACTCTCGACCGTTGTTGCCGGATGTTATCGATCGGCGTTATGTCGGCGATCAGTCGGGCACGGCGGCGGCAACTACTGGCTGCGCTCCCGGTACTTCAGGCGTGCCGGTGGATCGTCGTCCACGCTCTGGACGCGTCGCCGGGCTTGGATTGACTCGTGATTGGTGGCCGCGTGTGTTGGTGCTCAGCGGGGCGTGCGGCAACGTCGTTTGACGGCGGGCTTAGGTAATTCGATCTGGAAGCGAATTACGGCCGGCTCACGTCCAGCTGCTGGTCTGCTCGTCGTCGACTGGTGGCGGATTTCGTCGGATGGTCAGGTCTTAGTTTCTTCTATGTGTTGTAATGTTACTGGGTAGAAGGTTGCATGAATACTGATGACGTGTGCCCGAAATTGTCCGGTATATATTACTGTCCTCCGTACCGAATTGTAAACTGTGCGCAACCGCCGCCGTGTGCGGTTGTGTTTATGATCGGTACGGAAAGTGATCTTGTTTACCCCGCTTCGGGGCTGTGTGTACGGGGTTGGGGTCGTGGGCTTTGTTGCAGCTTCCCCTACGTTTATATTTTGGATATATGTGTCTGGGACAACTTGAGGCCCTGTATTGTGGGTTCCAAGTTGTCCTGGTGGTTTGCGCGGTAATACTGCGTTCTGATTGGTTGGTCCTGAAAAGGACCGTTTTATGTCGTGCGCCGGCGTACTGTTACAATGTTCTACCCTGTGATCAACAAAAGCAGCCAAGTACCTCAACATAACCGCTTAACCATTTATTTTGAAAATGTACATAACACCCATGCTCATTTAAGCCGGCGTAGCATTGGCAAACTACGTCAGATAATCTCAATAATGACAAATTGAATCAGTTAAAACAATTGCAATATAAACAGCGACTGTCATGCCAACATTTCTTAGAAATTATGTTCTACTTAAAGAGACAAACACCACTACAAACAAATAAAATATCAAAAACAATTTTTTTACACAAACCAACAATCTATCCACAAACACATCCAAACATTAGGCCGTAACAAAATAGACCAACTTCAATCAAAATCCCCTAGACTACTCTCGTGGGCATATAAAGATTATAACTTACAATAAATTTAAACCTCCACACCAAAAACATCATACTACTAGTAAAAGCCCCGATCCTGTTATAGAATAATATACCTCAGGCAAACAAAGCAAAGCGTCAAATTAAATGCATTAATTCACCAGTTCATTCGATGCTCGTAGTGGATTCCTACGGTGGAATCTATGAGCCGTATATTACAGTACTGTAAAGTACAAATATTTCCTTTCATTGGCTGCTATGTGAGTGTGAATTACGGTTCGCCCGTATTTCTGCTCTCTCACACTGTAGACTTGCTGAAAAGGAAGTTGTCAGCTCAGCTTGCTCTATACAATAAGACCTCGGTACAATAAGACCAAATTGTTTTATTGTCACCTTTTTGCAACCTGTGGTCTTATTGTCTCAATTCAGATTTACAAAAACTGGGTACAATAAGACCGCGTGGTCTAATTGTCACCTCGTTGGTCTTATCGTCACCTCGTTGGTCTTATTGTCACCTGCGGTCTTATTGTCCCGAGGTCTTATTATTGACACATTTCCGGTGTCAATGTGGATACGGGATTTGTGCCCTCTCATATCGTCTTGCGTCAGAGTTTAGCCGCCGTCCGTTGTAACTGTGCCGACCATTGTCCGTCACACCGACCAAGCCACCTTCAATCCAAGTTGAGCCGCTGTTCATCAATCGAGAAAGTATCAATATGTCCACAGATTCGAAGATTCAGTACTACTATCAAGACTGCCTATCAAGGAGATACGCCGTATGTAAGGGCAGTACTACACTGTCCTTATCCATTTCATATTCACCAAGTTATCCAGAAATCATTGGCTAATGTGAGTTTAATATAAAATTATTAACTATCTGTATGTTTAAAGCCCCCCCCCCCCACACACACACACTGCAGCGGTGGTGTTAAATTCAATTGTCTTAGTTTTACCGCCGCGGTGAGCGGTAAAATGTGTCTTGCATCAATTCACCGCCACCGCTGCAGTGTGTGGGGACCTTAAAAAGTATATAATATTATGCGAATAAAATAAACTAATGTAAACTTTAAATAAATATATTGTACTCGTATATGTGAAATAAAATAATAGATGATAACCTCAAATTCCAAGCATTAGGTACGTATTTACGTTTACTTACATGTTAGCACTTATAAAGTTTAATATTTGAATTTGATATTCCAAAAATTGTTTGATTTTACATGCATATATTATTTTGACGTTATGATGAACGCTTTTTTTCTGTTACACCCGTGTCCCATATATAATATAATATAAAAGTCTACTGTCATACTCACGATATTTTCACGGTAAGGTAATATTGTGGTAAATATACGTTGAACTATAATGTCTTTCTTTTATGTTACGAATACATTAATAAACCACAAACGACTACCTTTAAGTGTTAACGTCACGCACACAGAACATTAATTATCCTTCCGATAAGTAAAAACACGCAGTCATTGTTTTTTCATTAGATGATATGTCTTATTTTTAAATTATTTTTTTTATTTATAATTTGTGTCAGATATTATTATACTACACTATTACCTTTTAACTGAACTAACAATATAATCAATGGCGATAATGCAGATTATATTTGATATTACAGATTGGTTATTTTTTTTTAAATTTACTTTTAATCATTGACTTTCAATTCGAAATACAAACACGTTAGTAACTTAAAACTTGAAAATGTATTTGCTTTAACGCAAAAAAGTTTTACTTGTTTTAAAAAAAGTTGTATATTGCCCGTTTATTGATGTAAATCGATCAGATTTTTAATATTTACCTGTAGGTATTGATTTTGTATTCACTGTTTACTTTTACCTAAATCTTACAACTACTTATAAATATGAATTTATTTATTATACACTACGTTACTTATTATTTATTATACTAATTAGGTACATAAAATAAAGGTTTATATTAAATACTATAAAATGGTTTATAACGGTCATCAATAATTGGATTGTAGACTATAGGATAACTTAATTTTGGGATTATAATAGCGCGATGGTTCCCTTAATTTATCACCAACACTTGATTGATGTTGATTGTGATATAACAGCTTTACTTCCTCCCTCCACCCCATAAATCATATATAATTGACCAAACATAAATGTATGCCATTTGATTTCGATGATATTGATTCAATGTTGAATGTTCTTAAAAAAAAAAACGTCGATGTCATGAATGGAAAAAAAAACATTTAAAATAAAATACACATAAGATTGTAACAATCGTTTTTCACTAAAGGCCGTAATAGCATTATTATTGTTAGGTATATTTTAATAGCTAACTAAAATTTACATGAAACCGTTACGAAAGTACTTTGAATAATATACCAGTTTTTGATTAAATTTTACACCCCATTAACGCGTATGAGCAACAATATTGTTTTACTTAACCATAATAATATTGTGTTGAAATATGATATATAAATGGTAATAAATTATAACGAGTGTATTATAACATATGTATTTAAGGTAACATTAAACATCGTGAATGAAACGTATTTATATTTAAACTATTAAAATATATAACCTAACGAAACAAACGTACGAATTTACTTAGATGCGCCGTACGCACCTAACTGTTCGTGTGATCCCCGACATTATATTATGTCCATTCGTTTTCTTTCGCACCTACCTACTTTGCAGAAAATAATTTGTTATATCGTCGTCCAGATGTTGGCTATGTGTTTTTGGCGATTTACCGTATCTATCTGCAGCAGCAGCCCTCTCAAAAATGCGCGAATATGCTTTTATATTGTATCATCGTTTTTATAGTCTGTCGTTTTACATACCTATTTCAATTTGTTTTATTATATACTACACATTTTGAAATATAAAAAATAATATAACGCTTTAGACTTAGTAAATTGATTTATTTATGTCACATTTATTGTTTAAATACCGTAGTTGTAGGTACACTTTAATCGTATGCTCACGTCTCATAATATTTCAGCGATATTATCCTTTTCCATTTCGTACAAACGTTACTACCTAGTACCTAAGTGTATCTTAAAAATATATTGCCTTTAAAATAACTGTCACTTCTTGTTTATTACATAAATTCATATATATGTACGCTTCATTTTATGCGGAATTACAAATATTATTGCGACTCACAGCTGGAATATAAAACATGATAAAATGTTCCTATACAATAATAATAATAATAATATTTAAAATTATAGCAATGACAACATTTTGAAATTTTACCATCTAAATTTTTTGCATTTCAACAATGTGAAATGTAGATATTATTTCTACTTTTGACTTATCCCTTATGTTTATGGATTATTTAATACCTACTCAATATGTCACATTAAAATGTTAAATTTTTCATATGGTTTACACTAAACCCCTATTCAACGACTGTCATACAACATTCTCAAATAAAAATATACGTACGATGCATAAAATATTAAAATTATAATTTATAATACGACTTCAAAACATAGGGAATTTTTTTTCTATGAATAAAGGTTATTTACGATCGTTTTAAGAAATGTTAATATACCTGGGTAGGCAATTTAAAGCTTAACAAATATAACATTTAGGATTAGTTAAAAACATTCTTTTACAAAATAAATTTGAATAATACATTTTTGTTGTAATGAGAATACCGATGGTTTGTTACAATCAAAAAAATAGTATTTATTTTACATTTTTCATTTGTTTTTGGGAAAGTATAAGGTAGGAGGTAGGTACTTAAATTAAATATGTTTTTATTTTTGAGCTGCATAATATTTGGATATGTTTATAATTTAATGTTTTGTATAAAATGTATAATTTTTAAAATTTTTGATTATTACGCGACATGTACCTAATATTTCATACACTATTAAAATAATATTATAGGTATTTTGTTGTGTTAATTCATGTACCTCCACACCACATTAAAATACATTATTAGTATTATTGTTGTTTAATATCATGAAAATCTAAAGAATATCAGAAACTTAAAAGTACCAATGTTAATTTTTAATATTATAGAATATAATTATTATATAGGTGTACATATTTAAATATAAGCAATACATTTTTTTTTATACTACGATATTAATAAAATTGCATTTTATTTCAGAAAATATTTTTATAAAATTCCATTCTTAATAAAGTAAAAGTTTAGATGCTTATTACAATATGACGTATATTTTATACTTTGTTCTTATCTGTCGATGTTTAATAATAACCAACTTTATGCATTTGTAACGCAAGCTAAAATAAGAAATGCTTCATTAAAATGATTGTTTCTATGTTTCTTCGAAGTTTTATTTTGAGTATGATATCTAATTAAATTGTGACTTCTATTTCAATATTTCATAAAATGAGTATTCTAACTATTTCAGTGAGCTTTATTATTTTTGTATTTTTTTTTTTTTGGTAATACTTAATATATTATAATTTTTTTTTTTAAATACATTATTCCACAATTTTACCAATATAATCGATAAATGAATACTTATGTTATTAGGCTATACACCTGCTGGCAACTTCAACGGATAATTAATAAGCTATAACAAGTTCTAAATATTATGTACGATATGAACTTAAGTTTTAGTTTAAATGAAGATTAGTTTTAACAATATTCAGTGTGAATTATTGTATCATTGCAGTCCGCAGAAGTTCAAAATCTTATAGCTCAACAATTTGAAATCAAATTTGTCATCTTAAATAAAATAAAAAACTAAAAGGAACTCCTAAGTGAGTAGGCTTCTTCATTTATAAAAATATATGATAAAGTTTATCTTTTGGCATACAACCAACTTGTTTCCTTATAAAAACTCTTTGGTAAAAAAGTAAAAATAATGTCCCTCGTAATAATGTAGATAAAATTATGCGGGTCGGTCGTTTTCAGTTGTATCATTATAATTCTCATTTAAAACATTTTACAAAATGTATTTTGGGTCTCAGTAGTTAAGTACTCGTATGTATATAGCACATAATTATCACGTTTCTATTCAAGCGTAAGGTGAATAATTCAGAAAAGGTTGTTCTGGAGAAATTATCGACGGAATAAACGAACAAAAATTTAAATTTATCATGAAATGTTGTTACATATTTTATTCTTAATAATTTTGATACTAAATAAACTAAGTTCAAAACAAAATATAGTAAACTTACCTATTACCTATATTAATATTATATGTAATAGAATTTTCAAGACTATATATTTTTAGAAATGAGGGAAAGTAAATCCAATCACAACTTGCGCGGCTTAAAATGAAATATAAAAATAATTTTAAGAATCTATCATTTACAATTACCTACCCATCACAATACTGTAATATTTATCAATAAAATATATTTTTTTATTATTTGTGAAAATATAAAATCTACTTAAGCAGGCAATCATAACTGATTTATGTGACCCCGTTTCCGTTTAGAAAGAAAGCTTCAATAGTTTTAGGCATATTTTTTTTATAGATTGAATACTATATATAGATAATAATTTGAAGAATGACATTTTTAGATTACCAAAGTATTGTAAATTATTATAGCTTACCTTGTAAAAAAGTTGGTATATTTACAATTTATTCGCATTCAAAAAAATCTATCCTAGGTTTTTATTGTAGTTCTAAAAATAATATCTTCAATAACAGTAATAAAAAGCCACCCAGAATACTTAGACCAAATGTTTAGGAACCAATTGTTTATATGGCTTACCAGTTACAACACATAAGACAATGTTGAGACTTGTTTAATTAAATTTAAAATCAATAAAATATGATAGACCATCACCGAACTAAAATGGTTTTAGTATGTGTAATATAGGTATTTAATTTTTTTTAAATTTTTTTTCGTCATAAATATATTTTTCATTTGTACAATCTGTAAAAATATTTTTACAATAGGTACAATATAGATGGATAAATATATAAATAATAAGTGGACTTGATTGGTTTGATTGAACAAACTATTCGGTAATAGGACTTTATGATATTTTTCCTGAAAACTTATTTCGTTAATACATTTTTCCTAGTGCAAGCTAAAAATGTCGTTTATAGTACCAACTGTAGATTGATTTAGAAGCCCCCAAGTTGACTTAAAGTGTTTAACATTTATATAATATTAAAACAATTATTAATTACCATAGAAAAGCCCAATCGCCGAATTATTAAAAGAAAAATGAATTACTTATACCTAGTAATAAATTTGAAAATATTAAAAATCATATTACGCAATTATGTATGGCATAATATCATCTTTATCTATATTTTACTATTGATATTTTCTTATTTAAATTGATTTACCTCATAGTAAGGATTCTATTCAAGTTAGTATTCAGTCAATACTGTTTACCTTGAGTTGTTACAGTTATTTATAATACGTAGTCGTTAAACAATTGACTTAGCACATAGTGTATAAACCAGTGGCGGGTTTTGAGCTAATTTTGTATCACGATATACTGATTAAAAAATGTACATATTTAGCAAAAATAATATTCAATAAATTTAAATAAAATGAACATAATAATAATTACACCTAGTGAATTAAATTGATTTCCTGGCTAAAGAAGGCGCTCCAATGTGCACCACATGTGAGGTCCACATCCACATCAAACACGTTTCCTGGATAAAGAAGGCGCTCCAATGTGCACCACATGTATGGTCCACATCGACATCAAACACATTTTTTACCGAATGTCGAATATACGCCAAGATCAGAGAAAATACTATGCTTTCGGATTTACTCTCGACAGTACTCAACCAGGACCCCACTCTGTTGCCACCTCAATCAAATTCATCATCACCGCCGATCTTCTAAACATGGTTTAACATTACTCTCTTATTGTATTTAAGTTTACTATTAAAATTATTATAATTTATACATTATTATAATAAATTACCATCCAATGGCCAGAGTCACCGCGGGTTCAATAAAAAAAAAAATCAAAAAAAAAATTCCGTTTTTACACTTACAAACTATTATTTATCGATCAGCTCTTAGAAGTTTATTACAAGATACGTATATATAATAGTTCTTGGAATTGAATATGAACGTTTTACAGAAAACTTGTTATGTGGTGCATAAATAACATACCAAGTGAACCAACAATATAATAAACTGTTTGAAAGTATTTGTTCTTATTAACCTATAGTTCTATAATAGAGTTAGATCGCTGACGTTTTTTTCTTAAGTAATTTAATCTATCTTTGTAAGTGAACGCATTCATTTCAGAAGCACGTCCGTGACTTTTTATAATCGATAGCAACTTAACGATAACATTAAATTTGTATTTGTAACCGTATTTGTATTAAATGTAGAAAAATAAAAAAATATTAGGTACTATAAACATGGACAATATTTTATAGTAACAGTGCAACAACTCATATTATATTAATGATTGCTCTAACAATACAATTTCCCTCTTACGATGAACTTGAACGTTGACTGTCAAATATTATTTTATGTATTGTCATATTGTAGTTATTTTAGTATGTATATTTTATAGTTAATATTGAATTTATTATAATTTCAAGGAATATTAAGGTTCACATTAGCTGTGTATTTTAATTTTTAATGGTAACAAAAATAGTAGACATTGAGCCAGTACACAATATATAAATCGGAACATTATTAAAAAAAAATAGTAATCATATTTAAATTTAAATCAAATTTTAAATCAAAATATTTGGAAATTAAAAAAATTTTAAGATTTTATAAATAAAACATACACGAATCAATTATATTTATTCGCATCAAACATTTTTCATTTTTTATTTTTTATTTATTAACATTATGTTTTTAAATATATGATTAATGGTATTATATTTTATAAAAATGCGAAAATTGATTTGAATATTATTATATTATATTTAAATTTTAGAACGTTATTTAATCACATAATTTACACATGGTTAGATTCTTAGATGATGCTTTAAGAAGTAATTTATCATCTCAAATATATTACTTATATGTATATATTTCTAAAGAAGCATTTATTATTTATCATAACATCCATAATTCAAAAGACCTGAACGTTAATATATTTATATGTACGTATAAACCATAGCGAAGGAAACTTTTTTCATTATCATGTCAAGAACAACATATTATAATATATAAGATACAAAACTCATATTTTTTTAGCTACGTACTTTTTTCAATAATTAAATAATTCATTTAATTTTAAATATGTCAGTATTTACAAAAATAAATTAAATTTGTTTGTGTTGATTCTGACTACTTTTTTTTATAATATTATAACAAATAGTGAAGTTAAAATATTTACTAAATAGCAAAATTTTTCAACGAAAGGAAATATTTTGCATCATAACAATTCCATTAAACTGTTACTGAGGTATGATATCTTATTAAATTGAAAGCTACCTTAACTATTACTTATGCATATTTTTATTAAATAATATGCTAAAATGTCGATCATTTATTAGTCATATATTGATATTTTTACGGCTTAATTTAGTTATTTAATTTATATAAACATTCTATCACACTGCTACTGATGTAATTACACATTACATACTAACTTTACTTAAAATATATATTATTATTAAATTATGTTAAAATGTTGACAATTCACTAGTTACAGTGATATCTTTACCGCTTAACTTAATACATTTTGAATGATATACATTATACATACTATCATCTTTATTCTTAAACTTAGAAAACTTATTTTAAACGACACACAATCAACAAACTACAGTTTGTGGATCATATTTCTAAATTTAGAGAACAATAATTATAATATTGTTGTTGTTATAATAATATTAACCTCTGTGTAAATGGCCCGCGCATTGTATATGCAATTTCGGTACATAGATGTGGTGCAGACATTCAAACGGTATCCTCGGTGGTTATTGGTAACTGAATATTATAACGTTATATTATAATATGTTTATTAATTTACAATTATTTAGTCACTGTGACAATAATTTGTGAATTACCCAAGTGGAATACATAGGTGTACGACGCTCACGGGTTGCATAGGACTATAGATATTATACAACACCACTGATATGTTTTCATTGTGAAATTACTATAATAGTATTTAGTTCTTATAACATTAGAAACGCAATTATAACGTTAAATGAACCGTCATAAATATAAATGAAACTCAATGTTAATAAAGTGGTAAAACGTCTACCTTCTGGATTTCTCTACTGATACCAATAAATTATTAAAACAGATTTTTTTTTTCTCAACTGTTTGTTTTGAGAAGAATGGGTGCTACCTACCTATCTGACTAAATGGAATTTAACTAAAAAAATCATACACCACTCGGTTCTACCATTGATACCAAGGTATAATAAAGTCAAATCTATAATCCATCAAAAATACAGCTGGTCAATCAATAATTATTATTGGTTTGTTTTGAATCACACGTGATGATATCGTATTCAGCAGAGTATAACAATTTAAAATTGTTTCCTTATTATCCAATTAGTAGACAGGTAAAGTGGCGCACCTTCATGGTCATGTGATTTATATTTTGACCCATTTGCTGATTTGTATAGTACGATTATAATATGATATGAATTAAAAAATATTTGTATATAATAAGTTGCTTGAAGTGCAATTTTATGATAACAGAAAAAAAATCATACTATATTATTTTAAAATGTAAATTTTTAAATGAATATTATTGACGTTTATAATATAAAAATATTTTTAATTTAAAAAAGAATATTCCTTTAATTACTTTATTTGATATAATTTTAGTGCTATAAATAAAATATCTTATTCAAAGTTAAGTTGGTACATAAAACATTTTTATTATTGATGAAAATTAATTCAACAAAAAGTGTTATTGATCACATAATTTTTAACGAGTTTTTTTTGATAAACTATCTTTTGATGAAATTATTTTTACCAACCGTCCTAGATCCAAAAATAATACGTATTATGGAGTACCTATACATTTTAACTTTATGTAGTAGGTAACTACATATTAAAGGATAAGTTAAAATGTATCGTAAATCATTATTTTAAGTAAACGGAAACATTATGAAATTTTCTTTGATTACAAAGATATCATAAGAGACAAATTTAAATCAGGTACAAAATATTTTAGTTTTGATGCAAATTTATTATCATACATGGTATTAATTATTATTTAATTACTCGGATAAGTTTTATTTTAATTATGATTTTAATAGTCTTTTCAATTACCTTCTTTATTTACAACGTTGATATTGTATTTGTATAGCATTTACTATGGTTAATACAGGCTACAGCCGGTAAAAATTAACAACTGTGTGGTGTAAGTTTACGTTTTTCAGTTCAATGTCATCCGATATGGCCTACGATAAGAATATAATGTACTGATCATGATGGGACGAGGAGAAAAACAATGAATGAAATTTGCAACCATATAACGACGCGTGGTGGCGTCTGGTCGTGACTCGTGAGTATATTATGTTTCCGCAATGTGGACCAGTGCAGAAATAATATATACCTATACCTTGGTATATGGTATAAAATATGTGGACGCATCATTCGCACGTCCTCCTGCAGTGCGTAGATAAATCGAAGAAATGTTTATATTATACAGTAGATACACCGCGCCGTCCGGTGCGTATAATATTCTATTTTACACTATGACGATTAATTATAGCCATTGTACAACAGGCGTTACGCTTACCTATTGGCTATTATTATATTTTCCGGTCATAATCGGCACTAATCATAAAGTCTTTAGATAAGTTCGCATATTTCTAAGGGCACTATACATGCGTGAATTCATTGTTCTTCGCGGTTCGGGGTTCACAGTTCGTTGAAATTCGTGAATAGTGATGTGCATAAGGCTTATTCGTCTTTTTGACGATTAACATTTGATGAAGCTGGCGTTTACTGTGTGTTATGATGTAAAAAATTAAAAAACTAATTGAACCCATATCGAGTATACGATTTCACACCAGGTGCGCCCTTTGAAACTACCACAATATCTTAATATCTGCATTACGTACCGTTAAATATACCGTTATATCTCCAAATCATATACAATATTGTAGTACCGTAGTTTTACGCTAAATCGACACAGCGACGCGTGTATAGTTAATATAATATTATATCTGAAGATATGAAACTATATACAACAGTACAAGTTTCGTGTGTGACGCCACTATCGCGTTTAATTAGCCCGCCGCGGGGGGTCATTCCGACAAGCTTCGTCCGCTGCAGCGCTCGGCCCGCGAGAATTGCGTTTACCATCGCTTTCGGCGGTAATTGTTTGTTTAGGCGGGCTGCGGGTCCAATGATTTTCAAACAGCATTCAACAATGACGCGAGTTGTTCTAATTTGAACATTTTATGAAATAATGATCGCCCAAACGGGGGCGAGACGGGACACGTACCTAATAGTATTCAAATAATGCATGGTTGAATTCATGTTTTTCCACAAGCCAACCATAATGGTCGTAAATAACGTCGTATTTATTGTCACTGTATATTGTCAAGCCAACGTCGTGTCAACTAGGGGGTTACAATAGTTCCGGCTCGTTGGTTGTAAAAAATATGTTCGTTATGACGTACTGCAGCGGTACACGCGTCTTTTGAGTCATAGAACTTTACGACGTTGTGAGGTCTGCACACATTGATAATAATATGGGCAATTTTCACAGTACACATTACTTTCTGATGCAGTTATCATCGTTTCTCATAAACTCGTGTATATTTCAAGGTCAGAAAAAAAATACATTTCGTCAGCATAATATATCATAATTATTATCATACATTTACAATATCATCAGTATACACGACAAATATTTTCTTATAAAACCTTTGCACTACCATTTTTTTTATGTATGTATTGTTTTATGTTCAATAAGATAGTGTAGTTTAAAAAAGTCCGATGGAAAACTATTATTATTTTTCAAAAAGTAATGTTTTTACATCCCAAAACTCAGTCAAAAGAAAATAATAATACGGGAGTTTTATTTGTTTTGAATAACAATCAAAACAAGTAAATACGCAGTTAAGAATTAAACTACCATTACCAACCACTAATGGTTTGATTGTGGTATGAATCAAAATATCAAAATACTTGTTGTTTGCATTTTATTTTAGATAAATAGTAATAAGGTACAAACTTTGAAATATTTAAATTTACATAATGTGTTGCATGTTTATAATGAGGGTTGTGCGTTTCATGCATAATAATAGTAAACCCTTTAAATTTCTTTTAATTCCCAAATAATACAGTTTATATGCATTTGGAATTCTAATCAGTTCACTAAATATATCTTAAATTGTCTTTACAATTTATTTTTTAAATACATTTAGTAACCAAAATTTAAGAATATGAAACTTATTAAATCTAATTGAAAAAAAAATTCCAGATGTACATAAATAGTTAAAAAAAAATCTAAATCATTAAATTGATTAAGGTAAATGCTTACAAATTATAAAAACACATTTTTTTTTTATAAGTTATTAAATTTATTACTATAGTATAATGTTGTGTAATAAATTGTCAAGGGCTTGTCTCATTTATTATTTAAATACATATTATATATATACGTGCAAAACTATTTAAAAATAAAAAACAATTCATAAAATATGTGAAAAAAAGTTTATTGACAGAAATGTTAAAAAAATAATACTGTACAATGCAAAAAAATACCTAAAATGGCAAACAAGTTAATAATATCAAAATTTAAAATGCAGGGTAAGATTTTGAAAATTGTATTAATTATTACATAATCCAAACTTCGTGCTAGGGAGGCTAGTATTAACCTCGTCTCTCGTGTGGGGGCCCAGGAGTCTAATCTAAAGCTTATACAATATAGGTAACTGTGTTTACATGCATTTGTACATCTGAAAACACTTAACAGAAACATAGGTAAATTAACTTAATATGAATATTTATTATCTAGGTATGTATTATATCAGTGTTTCCCAACACGGGGAGCGTTTACATCTTGCTGGGGAGGCGCAAGCAGTCATCGTGAAGTAAAATTTGTATTTATTTAATTTATTTTTATTTAACAATGCTGGGAAAAGATTAAAAATTAATAACTACTAGTTATCGGGTATTGTTAAAGATTATGAGTATAATCATCGCCGGGTTACTTAATCATTTTATACCACCATAACGTCCGTAAATTATTTTGTTTCCATTTATAAGAGGGTAGCGCGAAATTTTTTTAATCTACAAAGTGGGCGTAGAATTTAAGAGTTTGAGAACCACTGTATTAGATAATAAGTATTTTTAGATTTATATTTTAAGATATTAATGTATGATCATAATATATCGTTTCTTTTTGACACGTTATTATAGCCGTATTTCTATATTTTACATTAAATTATGTATAGTAAATTTTGTCATATTATTAAAACTCGCCCTACCTAAAACAAGTTTACTTAGAGGTTGGGTCAGAAAGAATTTTGCAAATACAATTGTTCAATATATTTAAAGATTTCTGAAATAAAGTTACTGTTACTATTATAATATAAATATAAGGCAATTAGGTACTCTGGTTTATTTAAACGACACTTTTATAATAATTAGTACATTACTCAATTATACTACCTACTGCAAATCTGTGAAGTCAGTACCTAGCCAATGCGCGTTATAAAGTTGTCTTATTATTAATTTTTGATAGAAAAAATGAATTTTTCTACAAATTCAATCATATTTATATGATATACTTATAATCTTGAATATATTGTTAACAGCTGAATTATATCCTAAATTTCAAATTGTTTTTTGTTGGTAAAAATGAAGTATGATTCGGTTTTTTTATTGAATTATAATTTATAGTACAAGCAAATATAAAAAATTAACAAAGATATTATAATTTATTCATTTAATAAATATATTTAATTTATATATATTTTTTTTAAGATATTTTTTACAAGTTTAACATATTGTGTCAACGTACTTAATGTGTTTACAATGTTACAATAATATCACGACAATATATTTCATACTTATTCACCGTAGTCGTTATAGTTATAATTTATGCATTGGATAATAAAAGAAAGACATATTTTGCTTATAAGCTGCCTGGTTGGTTTTCTTAGAAAATATTGTACTGTAGTAGGTAAGGGTTTAGCAAAGATGTTGATGTTTTTTTAACCAATTTTGAAATGGAGAGCTCCTTTGGTTTTATTTAAATTATTATGGAAGTTTTTGAATCCCGTATCATCATGTAGCTGTTAATTTCGCTTGAACAGAAATCCTTTTTGAAGGATTTATAGTTCAGATAGATAGTATAAATCAGTTAATATGGTGTTTTTACTATTTACATTAATTATAGCAGTAGAAAAAAATTCATCAGTGAGATTTAGTTATGACCTAATGAAGGAGATAGGATTTTTATCCTTGTGTATTCGTTCTCTAGTTTTTGTCTGACTATTTGGCCGGACGTTCATATTATAATAATATCTATTATATTGTTGTGTCAATTGAGTAAAGTGTTACCAGAGTTCCACACCATCTTGTAGGCGCACCTTCCGGTTGGTTGGTTGTAAGTAAGGCTGTGTGTAAACAGAGGTTCCTTAATAACCATAAACAGTCCATTTCTTAAAGATAAGTAGGTCGTAGGTGCCGGGGTAAGCATTTATAACATTTGAACGCCCCCATACGTACAATAGCATTGTATAATAATAATAATAATAATAATAATAATAATAAAAATAGGTTTTTATGGAATTTATGGGTTAAATAATTATCGAAATAATTCAATATACCTAGTTAGTAGTTTACAAGTTTAATAGATTACAATTTTACAGTATTTTTATTAATAATCTGAAAAAAAAAACCCTAAACAAATTAAGGAAGAACTGTAATTTTTAAACAAAACTGGTTTTCGACCAAATTTATTTCGTTGTATTGTTCTAATTCAAAAGTGAATAAATATAAAGGATTGAATTATTTAACAAATATTATAATCCAATAAGTTTGCGTAGTCATATTGTATACATTTTTATGAGCAATTTAAATTTTGACGATATTATATTAAATATTCATATGTATAGTAACGATTAACCAAACGATTTTTGATATTTTAAATATATTAAAAGATAAAACAGTAGAAACTTGAAGCATTTCATTATTACTTAAACTATTTTTTTTCTTAACAAAATCCAATTTTAAAAATATTTTGACTAATTTTGAGTTATTGATAAATGAAATGTTGCTAAATATTTAAAAAAAATAATTTTTAGCTCGGTCACAGAGTTTGGACATTTTATGAAATATCCACGAAAGTGGTTCTTAAAGCAATTTAAAAATTATAAAGATCCAATTATTTAAAAAATAATATCAGTAAATACCATTACAGCGTAGATAATATTAATATTAATATCATTATCCAATGCTATTGTAGTTTTTAGCCTTATTTATTAGCGTACTGCCCGTTTATAACTTTTAATCCGAAAATTTTATTTTATCAATTTAATGTACCAATATAGTTATAACCAGGGTAGTCAATTCAATCAGTTTGCAGTTTACATATTTCACTATATTTTATTTAATTGAAAAAAAAATAATTTGATTTAATACAATACAATTCTAAATAAGGAATTATAATATTTCACATTACATTATAATCACTTTAATTTTGAGTGCATCGGTGCATGTATAGTTAATAATTACTTGTTTTTAGTGCATCAAATAATAATTATTTTATCAAAACTCGTTTGAACTCTGATTTTGGATTTTCGAGTAATAATTATTATTTATTGGCAACTGATTTACTGATGATACAGTATTGATTTGCATAGCGAGTATGTGGCAGAGGTACCAAAGACAAACAAACAAGACAAGTGTCAATATTATTCAATGTCTACCCAGGGCCAGTAATATTATTATAAACTTAAAATAATATATTTTTATAACATTAAGGTAGGTATATTTATAAACTTAACTTCCGGAGTACTGCATTTTAAAACAATCACTTAGAATTTTTGTTTTCTTATAATTAGTAACATACCATAACGTTTATAGATATTCATTTTTTATGAATGATCAAAACATAATATAAATATATGTGGCCTGGTGTGCAACAGTCCACACATTAAACGGTGGAAACGCTCTGAGTGTACGTATAGGCCGTTGTTGCTAGCTCCCGGATGGGTGACCACCCGGGATTTTCAGCAATAAATCTTAGCCACGCATACAAAATGTGTTTCAATCACAACCATCACTTCCCCCTACAAACAAAAACAGCTAATGGCCATAGTAGCCGGGCCTAACTCAAAAAAAAGAATTTAAAAACTAAATAAAATATAATATTATATTGCATATTTCAGAAACATTTTGAGTTGAATCAAATTATCATGACGTATGACCTGGTGTTAAAGTTATGTTTAAAACATAAATTACACTATTTGTTTAAATTTCGTTGATAACATATTTACTAATTTTATGGTGACATTGATAATTAATAATAATATTCAAAAACTATATATTAAATTATAAAACTGTTCGATTTAAGGATTAACTGAATATTTAGTTAAATTTTATTTGAAAATGTTATGACGTAGGTATCCAAAAATCAGCCTTATGAATTTGCGTTAAGTTTTGAGTCCATCTAAATTAGTTAGATATCCTATTTTAGTCATAATCAGGTATTTGAAGTAGGTACTAACGTTAAATGAAACTAAAGAATAAGTATCTAATAATAAATGTAATAACATTAAAATAAAGTTGCTATTTCTAACACAAAAGCAGATAGAAAATTAATGGACTTGAAAATTCATCAAACGTTTCAAAAAAAAACTAACAGTCAACAGAGCAATAATTGTTACATATTATATATTTTTTTTTAAATTTCATCAATTTTATGATTCAATTTTGAATCAAGCAATATCCTATAGGTAATGCATACTATTAATCTTAATCTCAATATTATAGTTTATAATGTGCAATAAAGCCTATTGAAAGATTAGTATTAAGTTATAAACAATTAGCCTTTCTTCAAAATCTCTTTTTATCCCTTAAATTTACGAAGTCACATTTTAGTATAGTAAATTTGTTGTTTCAAATTTCCATTTAATATTACAAATAATTAAATTATTTTATTTCATAGTGAAAAAAAAATAATTGTCTGACATAAAACAAACATATTTTGTTGTCAGGTACTTAAACATATTTATAACATTATATTAGGTATCTACAACTTTAAAATTCTGATTTAATGGACATCGTTTTTCTGGATCTTACTAAAAACAAAAATTTTATCAGTGAATTTATCACTCTTTACATATTATTATCAGTAAATATTATTTCTATGATTTAATTTTAAATCACAATAAACTACTTGAATGATTAAAAAAACCATTAAACGGAAGTAAACAAATTATTATGTGTAGTCATAATGAACTGTTTAATAGTTATGTCAATAAATTGTAAATAGGTATCACAAAATCCATTTATGGATACTTGTTTTTATTCAACTCCTGTGTACCTACATACCTATATTATACAAAACAGTATCACCAAAAAACACGATTATTTTTATATTTTATGAATACTTTCATCATAAATGTAAATTACCTATACGTATCATGGCACCCATTAAATATGATACCTTTTTTAAAACCTTTTATTTAAAACCTATACAAGAAAAAATGTTCACAATAAATAATTATGATGACATAGGAAATAACTGAATCCCACTAGAATAAACGCCAAGCTATTAGTGCAATATGCCCCAAAAGGGATGAATAAATTTAATAAATTCAATTTTTTATTTCTACCAACTACCACAGAGGAAATTATAACTATCTAGAAATACGATGTTTTCAAAAATATTGTACAGGTTTGATTGTCTAACATGGCCTGAACATTTTTTTGAAATTTTGAATCATCTACAATACTGGGTTTTTATTTATTAACTAGATATTAATAAAAAAAAAAAAATGAAGAGCTTGTAATAATATCATAGGTATGTAAGTACCTATTAATTTAAAAAAATTCAAAACCTTACACAACAAATATGAATAACAGCCACACTATAATCTTTTTTATCTAGTAGTACAAACTATTTGTGGTGGCACGCTAATTTTAAGCACGGAATTTAAACGATAACAACAATTCTAAAAAGGTAATATTTTTTTTTAAACTGGTTTAACATGGAATTAAGGTTCGCTTACGTTAAATCCTTCTAAACATATTTTATCTACATACCTACTCTTTATTTTCACTGTATAAATGGTAATAGTTTACTATTATTATGACCAACGCGTAATATTGTGCCAGTAATTGTATGTACCTATTCACCAATAAAATTAATTTATAAAGCCAAACTTCGGTTGTTTGACAGAACTCATTCTATATATTTTTATGAACATTAACTCATAATAATAAAATGTTGTGAGTTAAACATTATAATAATAGTATGTAACGCTAATTATATTAATTTTACATAGGTAACTATTTTCAAGTTAGTCGAACTTAAAGCAGTTTTAATGTCATTTAGGATTTCGTTAGAAATGCGTTAATATTATTTGTTTACCTATATATCTTTTGAATAGAGAGCGGTTACTCCTTTTTTAATATTATTTAAGTCACACACTTATTATTGCAATAGTTTAATCGTAGTTCCACGTATATTAACAACACGCAAAATTAAATTAATTATGTTCCGTAAAGTGGCATGTGTACAAATGTATAGTGCATTGTGGTCTCTTTAGTACGTCAAGCTTCTGTGAAAGACCACATCATTATTTTGAGTACGTGATAAAAAAAAATATGGTGGAATACGAACCATCTCATTCAACTGTTAATGATCATTACAGTTTACAGATGTGAAATGGCGTGACTTTTGTTCACGTTCCCAGCATCTCAATCCTTTATTGTCCGAATATAACAGATATTCATTGACAGACCATAGTTGTGTGTTCCCTACCATAGTGTTGTATTATAATATTATCATCACAACGAAAACAAAAACGGCATTTAAATTTAATTCCATCACTTTTATTTATGAAATGCCTGCTATATTCTAATGTGCCTATTATGTAGTATATTTTTATTTTTTTTTTAAGAGAAACTGAACTGCAATTTACTTTTTAATGTATCTATGGCTTATAGACTTACATCCAAGATTTATTTAAATAAACTTGAATTTAATGCCAAGTATTATGAAGACATTTTATGCCTGACTCACTCTATGCTTGAATTTAAATCATATAATGTATATTTAGACTTTATTAGAATCTGTTCGGTGTAAAATACTATTATTTTGGTAGTAAAATACCTCTAAAAGTATCATTTATATTTTTCTACATCTTCTTGTTGTGATTTTTAAAATGAAAATGTTTGGATTGTGCAGTGCTCTTTTAAACTAAAGATACAAAAACTACCAAAAATCTATGAAAAATATTGAAGAATCCACTGAGAGTCAGTTTTGGGTTCGACGAATTTGTCATTCCTCTCGAATTTATAATAACGACACTACTCTGCTCCAAGGTAAGTGAATCGCGAAACCTGACACAACACCCAATATTCAGACGACTCTTTTATTTATTTATTTTTTACCCACATTATGAACTAAAACAAAACAATGTGGGGAATTTGAAATAGCATTATTTAAATTTAACAGCAAAATCACAGGACCATACGATATTATTATAACTTTTTCCTTTATTTAAAACTTACCGAAGAACGGAAAAACATATCTCTTACAAATATTAAATGTAATATAGAGCTCTAGGAGTAATCCACTGAATTGGAAATTCTGCTGCTGTATCATTTCCATCTCCAAAAAGTTGAAATAAAAATTTAACAAATTAATTATACAGTGATATTTTTTTTACTCATCAGTCATCACAATGTGTAAACTTATAGACAAAGTAATCAACTAAATAATGTAAATATTGCAAAAACCGAGGCAAAAATGGTTTTAGATATAAACGTGAAGCGAACTACTCATTAAATATAAAAATCAAATCCGAGATTGAAAATACAATTCAAACTAAACAAATCTTTGAAATTCCATGATATAGGTATTGAATAATATTATGAGACTGCCTGGTGAACTCATAATATCACGAAACTTCAAAAATGGTACATAAATTAAACATGTTTAATTGTACTAACAACGTTCTCTCCAACAGATCCTTTCAAGTTAAAGTTAATAATTTGTTATTATTTATATTTTATCAACAGAAAAAGTGTCTCCGAGGTGTCAACACTATCTGTTACACTTTTTCTTTTTTCTATAAATAATATTATGAAATCAATATACAACCCCGTCAAGTGAAACTCAATGCAGATTACTTTTTGTCAAAGTAAAGAACTTTGTACCGTCCAGTCATGTTTATAGAAGTCACTAAAAAATTTACCCGAATGGTCCCAAAAACAGGGATTCAAATTGTTGATAAGTAAAATTCAATGCATAATATTAAATTTACACAAAAAACCAAAATAAAATCTCAACATGTATAATAATAAAATTCCCTAAAGTTCTTGAAATTATATTTGACTCAATTAGTTCACATGTATACATTCAAGGCGCCATAACATATTATTTCAAGTTCCAACTTATATTAAAATTACACTGATGAGTACAGAACCGAAGGTATATAAATATGAAGCAATAATATACAAGTTCAAACGTATTATAACAAAATGTTTTACAATATACCACAAATCAAGGAACCGAAACAAATTATCCGACGACATATTCAAGAGCTAAAGTCCAGAACCTCTAATGCCAAACATTATATCCTTCATTCAACAGTTAAGATTTGATAAACTAATATATCATAATATTATAAACTTTGTACATTTGTTTTTATAATATTAGACAGTCTAATAATTTATTAGTATTATAGTATAATTGTTATGACTTAATCCTTTATTTTTTTTTCAAAAAATGTAACTCTCAATAGCTACGATTCAAAGGTTTAAATTTTTCTTTGATAATAATAAAAAAAAAATGTATTATTTCTATTTCATAACATTCGGGATCTGGAACATCAATCACAAAATGTACAATACGCCTTTATTTTTTTATGTACTATATCGATCAACACTTTTTTTTGTCCTACACAATATTATTCTTTACGAAACAAATACATTATTATAACAAAACAATAGCGTTTAAAAATAATAATAATTATTATTATTATACTCAAATACAGTTAGAGAACTTCAATTTTTTTTAATTTGTCCATTTATAACGACTCTTTATATAGTTCAAACATTTTCACGTACCCACGTGAAGATAACAACACATATCTAGTATTTACATTAGTTAGTATATTACGGAATAATAAAATATAGTATTTTACTATTTTGAAAACATATAGGTATGTAATATTTTAAGTCATGCTTTATTCATAAAATTAAATAATTTCTGTTTTTGACAGATATGTGAACGAAAAATACTTAATATTGTATAACTATTAACTAAATATAAGTTTTTTGATAATTTTTAAATCCAAATAATGAAAATATAAATTAATGGCTTTCAAATTATTGTTACTATTATTATTTTACGTGTGTGTTATTTTAGATCATTGAGAATATGGAAAAATATAAAATAATGTTTCCGGTGAATAGTCTTAACGAGTTTTGTACTTTATGTTTTGAAAGAAAGTTTTTTTAAAAGGTTTCAAGAATTGATACATTTCCAAAGAAACTACAATACGTTGTAAAATAAAATCAGTCATTTCAACATTCTACAGAGAATTTCCGCACAATTGAATCAGAAGAAAATTTAATTTAGTAAACGTTAGACATAGAGAGAGATTTAACCAGAAACTTGAGATTATTATTGACTTCTTACACTGCGTGGACATACATTTAGTATTAAATTAAAATATAGGTATTTGCTGTTCAAGCTTTTACTTGGTAGAACGTTTATATGTCTGTAGAAATGTACTTAGTTAAGGCAAATTCTTTATAAAAAATATTATAGAAATCGTAGCCTTTTAGTGACAATTCTCATAAAAAAAAAATAACAAAAACGGAAATCTGTTTTTTATCCAACAATATTTTCCACAGTCGTTGTTGAAATAATCGAAGGATGTTTAATGTAGGTAGCTCAATAAACTATCTTACATTATAAAATATACGTTTTATCAATATTTAATTGAGTAGCTAGTATAAAAGATAAAGCAATTGAATTTACAGAAATATGAATGTTGTATTTTGAATACGTCTATTATTTGTACAGCATGATCAAACTATTAAAGGCTTAGAGAATATTATAGATAATAAAATAAACGTATAAGTCGGATTCGTATTTCAGGCGAACAATACCATATATATTATTGTATTTTCAAAACACAATTTTTAGTCGATATAAAAGTCCATTTCAAGGCAACAATCCCTATATAATAATCGTCTCGAAAAACATAGTTTCAATAGACTACTTTTCGTCATTTTCAATTTTTCTATTGTGTCAAGCAATGAAATGGGATAATATTATGTGTATAGGTACTGTATAAATATATTTTCAAATACTTTTACCGATCGTGAAACAACGCGAAATATAGTTGTAATATTATTTTATGTTATCATATTCAATAAATAAATTAGATATTACTATGATATAAAATAAAACTATTCTAAGAACTTATTATTACTAATAACTAATAAGTAATATTACACTCTGTCTAAGTTTAAAATAAACAAAAACTGTAAAAAAAAAAAAAAATTATAAAATGCGTGTGACTAATGTGTAACCTAACCGACAACCGTACAACATAAATTAAGTCACACTAAATAACGTTAAATCTGCTTTAGTAAGTACAGCGATGATTTTACTTGACTGTAATATTATTGTCATCGTTCGATTTCATAAAATCAGAGTAGGCAGGTGGTTAATTAATACTCGTATAGACTTTTAAATTCTATTTGGGTTATATAATGAGTTTTACAGTATATTTTGTTCAATTTCAGACCTATACCTACCTACCTACCCGTTATAGTATTTTGTAGGTTGAACGGTATAAATACGTCGTCATTTATTTTTAGTTGTTCGTTTATTAACTTTTATTCCCTATATGCTTGCTTCCTAGTATGGTACAAACGATAAGTTGTTCATTTCTATAAAGTTGAATGAGTTGAGTGGATGAATAATTATACAAATTTATACTCATATTAACTTAAAATGCCTTGGGATTAAAATGAGTAAAAGATTGTCGGTACAGTAATTCTAATGAAGCGCACATGCATTATTCAAATGCATTATGCTGTCGTCTCGGATTTTCGTAATTCTGTTATTGTATTTTGAACTGCTGCTTTGATATCATTGAAGGTTCACGAGAACAGGATGGATATAAAATTATGAGTACATATTTTCAAGATAAGTTCAACCATCAAATAATATATTTTACCAAAAAAATAACCAAGTCAATAAAAATAACTATTTTGTTTATATTATATGTAATATATAATATAGTTTAATATGCATTATATCATATTGGTACTGCATATCTATGTATATTCGATTGTCTTGTCTAGATAACCGTACATTATTTTGAATATGAATCTTAAAAACACACAAACTGTTCATATTATATTATCTATCAAAATAAATCCATGAATATTATCATATATTTTGTGAAATTCAAATAAGTTTTATTTTCAAAAAAGGCATTTAAAATTAGCTACACAGTAAAGTAACAATCATAAGATGGTTTTATATACATATTCGAATATGTTCGAATATGTCTGCAGAAACATACTCTTGAAAGATCAACAAGTCAAAACTTTAATTTATTTAATGTATTACCTGTGGATTTACTATTTAAAAAAACTGCTATTGTAGGTAAAAATATAGATAATTGGAGAAATAAAAATAATGAAAAAGCAAAAAGGGAACATTTAGCATACAATGTTAAAGTGATATATTTAAAAAAATCTTTTGGTCAAAAATTCGTGGACTACCTGGGTCCTATCTATTTTAATTCAATGCCTGTTATTATTAAGAAGAATATAATTAACAAACAGAAAAATGTTAAAATAACTATTAATAACTGGTTAATATCTTACTTATAGGATAATCATATAATATTTTTACAAGCAGTTACTGTGTGTTCTGTTATGTATTATTCTAGTTTTTATTTTTATTCATATTATTTAATTTATTATTTGTAAGTAAATTGTCGCTCTCTACCTTCAGGTTAGGTCACAATCTCCGCTTTTAGAAGGTAGATAAATCTCTTTGTTTATTATGTAATTTTTATATTTTATGTAATAAATAGATTTATTTAATAAAAAAAAAAAAATATTACATTTTCTAAAAAAAATAAAATATTTCTGAATCCAAATAAATAAATATATTGTAACATAATACAAATTATTTAAAATCCAAGGACCTAGTACATTCCTCTCTATCTGCTACATTTCTATATTTAATTTAATTTTAAATTTAATAACCCTATATACAATCTCAATACAAAACAATATATACATCATAAATACAGCAAAGTACCTATAATTTATAAATTATACTCGTAGACAGTAAACAATGTCTGACTAAACACAGTGAATAAATAATTTTAGAATTTAACAATTTAATTTAAATGTTACTCGTAAGTTATACTTTATTATAGGTAAGTTATAATACTGTATAGTTAGTGCCATAGACAGGAATTAATATGTGTGAGGATTATCCTATGATAATTATTACAAAGAGTAAATTAAAAAAAAAAAAACCATATTATTATAATATTATACTTATTTCTCATATTTTTTATTTTGTTATTGTGTAACCCGCGGCAACATAGGCCATTGGGTGTGGGGGAGGGCACTGTAGATTGAGTAGGTTAGTACACGTGTGTGTTGTGTTTTGACAGAATTTCTAATGGGACACCCGTAGGTTTCTGCCGTGCCCCGGGTGGGGGGGATGGCGGCATACTTGTTTTCCGGACACCGTGACTTTCCCGAAGAAAAATGCCGCCCGCGGCCGAGGTATCGAACTCGGGTCGGCTGCATCGCAGCCGACGCCTTAGTCCGCTCGGCCACTCCGTCCTCCATTTCTCATAAGTGTATTTTAGTATACTATAGTTTTCTATTAAATTAATTAAATTTTCATAGGCTTCTTGACAGTTTTTAAAAAGGTACATTTGTACATATCCCTAGTGTTTTAATGGGGGATGAACCCCTCACGCCCCCCGTGAATACCTTCCAGTCAATATAATACGATTCCTAAGTATATCTTATATATTTTCCGTTTAGAAAATAAAGATATTAGACATTATTGGTGAGCAGCCATACCGTTTTATTTTCATATAGAACTATAGAAAAGTGTTGAAAGTTTACATGTCCGTATTAATATCGATACCACTTTTTGTCTATTATGTTTTAAAATTTTTTAACGAAAAACATTATTTATGACGGTGTTAAATATGTTTTCTCCATAAGTTAAACATGCAAGTATTGAGAACACGTGAGAGTATTAGAAAGGCAATAATTGTTTTTATAACTTATATACATATACTTTTTGTAAGAATTATAAAAAAGTCGTGCAGCTATTCCGTTGTTATGCAAATACCTGGCTATGAAAATATTAATATGCAATCCTACAATTATTTATTTGAGCATTGTATTGGTACTGACGACACTTTAGATATGCGTGACTATTTTAATTTATTCATTCAAACTATATTCTATTAATATTTTTTTTATGTCAAGACGGTAATAGTGGTGAAACCCTCTTTTTAAACCATGATAACAAAACACCGCATTCACCATTTCCGAATTAATATAGTATTGTACAACTCAATTTAAACATTTTCATTGTTTATTCAAGTAGGTAACATATAATCGTCTTATTTTATATTTCTTGTGCTAAATGATCTGAGTAATTGATGCTGTATCAATAATACATAAAAAGTTCTTACATTATTTTGTTTATTTTCTAGTACCTATTTATTTCATATAAAATGTTATAAATACTTGGGGGCTGGTACATACGAGTAATCGTTACATACGTAAACCTTACTAGTTAATAAATAATACCTATATTATTTTAATTTAATTTTAAAAAATCAAAGATAAAGACACCCTAACATAACCCAACCTAACTGAATCTAGCCTAACCAGTACTATGATTAAAAATGTCTGATACATATATCAAATACCACGTTTCTATTTAAAATGTACAAACAAGAAAGAACATCAAAACATCAAACATTTCTAATCTGAACGACGACTAACAGCATATTTTAGCCAGGAAGTATTGACTCTTTATATTAAGATGGTAACCTCATGACTGTTCACATTTGTTTACTTTTGATCAATGCACAAAGGTTTTAAAAACTAATTTTAATATTGATGTAATTTTTTACTTTAATATAAAATAATATATGATAATATTATTATAATCACATGTTTCTATATTTCTTTAGACACATAATATTATAAACCACTGGACCTTTTCAATCAGAATATTATATTCTATCACCACATATATTAGCAAATAATTTTTATTTATCAGAAAAGTAATATTAAATATAAAAATTATAATGTTCCATTGAAAACCTAATTATTATATGCCGTACATTCTAATTAATTAAAAAAAAGAAAAACATCATCGATAAATTGAATTGGCTCAAGTTGGTTACAAAAAATATTTATCCAATATTCTTATTAAATAACTACCTAATGAAAAGAATTTCTTAAAAAAATATTCAATATGAACTACTATGGGTAGTATAAAAACGTATCTAAATAATAGTTTTAGGTATTATAACATAATATAAAGTATATTGTAACTTTTTTTTTCTTATTTAACTCGTGTTGACCAAAATTAAATCCTAAATATTATAACAATATATACTATATAGTATATACTATATATTATTATAGACTATAATATTTTTATAAGCGTTGCATGCAAAAGTCATCTTGAAAACTACACTACAAGATGTTTTTATTAATGTTTTGTAATTCAATCCAATCCAAATATATAGTTTATTAGTCTAACACGACCAAAAACATACCTATTCATGGTACCTAAAAAATATTTTGTTTGTGTTTTCTTTGATATTATAGTAATCATGTCACGTAATTCATCGTCTTCACAATATCTTCAAATTATAGTAAACAAATAAAAAACCGTTTAGTTGAACATCGCGTGTGTACGAAAAATATATTACCTATATAAAAACCCTAAATAGTATATAATATACCCTCTATCTTTGTCAATTAATAAACCATAGTCAAAAAATTATCGATTTCTTTTACGAAGAAAACCGTTTTTGAAATTAAATACGTAATTTATTCCATTATTCTAATGTTTCTGTGGACTTATAAAGTTTCTGAAAGATATATCTCGAATTATCTTACCACTGTATAAAAAAGTAATATAATTGTAGATATAAGTTTACAGACAATTATTATACAGGTGGTTTTTTTAAATTTAATATAGGACCACAAGCAACCGCTCTCAAATTAAAAAAGCCACCATGATTATGATAAATTAATTTTTACCAAATGATTACCTGGCATTCGTAAGTACCGTTGTCGATCTTGGCTACTGGTGATATCCTTAAATCCCAGTCATCACTTTTCTCCGAATGAAACACTCGGAAACGTCCGTCATTTATGTACGTCAACACTCCGGAGCTCAGTATATGCCAATCTCTCCGTCGTACCCAAGACACCTGAAACCATTATTTTTATTAAAATTGTTTTTTTTATAAAGCTGAAATGTATTATATAATATTATTATATAGGTACAACGAAGTGAACATTACAATTTACAACACAATATCGGGTTGTACAAAACGTATTGTGTTTAAACAAATACATCCATCTTATTATGTTGTTACTTTCTAATGCATGCGTTTATTTTGGACTATTTAGAATAAAATAAAATATAAATATAATTTACTATGCAATTTAATATCTCTTTGTGGTCGTAAGTTTATTACCATGAAGGATAAACGAGATTTAATTACAAGTACTAACACATCAAGAGTTAAATAAATTATTAAAAATCAAAAATATTAAATTGATGCATTGAGGCATTGATCATGACGTATTCGGTGAAAATATGTATGAGTACATACTTAACTTATTGCTACTCTGTTTTAATAGTACATAAAGTAATGGTTATAAACACACCATTTTTTTTCTTTCGTTATAACTCTTATAATACAAAAATTATAGTCAAACTAAACATTATATTATATTGTAATATTGAATTGTATTAAAGAAATAGTTATAGAAAAAAAATTGTATATAAAGTAATAATACG
Organism: Metopolophium dirhodum; assembly: GCF_019925205.1. Classification (NCBI taxonomy): domain Eukaryota; kingdom Metazoa; phylum Arthropoda; class Insecta; order Hemiptera; family Aphididae; genus Metopolophium; species Metopolophium dirhodum. The sequence continues at coordinate 5,647,882 of NC_083566.1, forward strand.
TTATGTAAATAATCAGTGATAAAAAAAAAAGTATACTAAAAGTAATAAAACCATAACAGTTATGTTGGAGGCTAAAATTGTGCAATGTTGCTGAGAATAGACTTAAATGGGTACGACGAGTAGACGATTTATTCGCATAAATTTGGCCAAATAAGAATCCCTGAAATTACAAACCCACTATAAAGTCTCTTATTCCCCTTTTTCATTAATCCCCTCATGCATTTGAGTATGTGCACCGTAATCCGGGTCTACAACACGATACGTAGATATTATGTGTTACCGAATCGCAAACAAAACCCAAATTACTTAAATTGTTGTAGTCCTCAAACAGCTGGACATAATAAATTATCAATCCTGGTCATATGTATTGGCTTATATATAATTCACTATTCAAATCATTTCACATAAAATTCAAAAAAAAAAGATGAATTACAAAAACAAATCAAATTTGCGGGTTTTGAAGTTGTTTTTTAGTCTCATATAATTCACATACGACCATTTAATTTTAATTGTATAGGTATGCAAATCATTTATACAATAGAGTTACACCAAAAACCAAAATCAAATTGTCAAAAACTGTTTTGCGTAAAAATTCCAGTTTTTCTTCAATTGTTATTTTATTTTCCATGCAGCGCATTTGAAAACTATTGGAAATGTTGACCTCCCAAATGCACCAACTAGATTCACTTTCCCATCAAACAAGATACTGTTGAAAAAAATCTGAGTAGTTTTACTATTCCAAACGGTAATGACAGGCACAAAAGAAAAAAAATTGTAAAATTGTAATATCAATACATTCATCGCTCCGTTCAGAATCTAAAATACTACAACATAATAATAATTACATAATTATGTGCCAAGCTAAGTTAAATTATTTAGCAGACTTTATATAAACATGAATGATATCGATAGTTCAAAGGCTTAGCTATAAAATTATATCACAACTTTTAGAGCAGTTTTTTTTATATAGGAAATTAGCGTTTTTTTTTCACGGAGTTTGGTGGAGTTTTTTGTTGGGATTTATATTACGGTACGTCAAACTGATTATTGTAAAAAAAAAACAATAGAATATTATTTTATAATCTCTTAAATTTTTTAACTTTTATTGAAAACGGTTCAGTAGTCTTCGAATCTCTACCTAACATAAAGACCAACATCTATTTCATTTTTTTTTATATACTTAAATAATATACACCTAATATACCTGTAATAATCTTTCTATGGTGTTATTTCAATACTTGCTATTATTGATGTTATTAACTTATAATTTACCTACTTATAAGACAATAGATACCAAAGAGTTCCGTGGAATTATGTAAATAGATTCATATTTTTTCGATTATAATAAATATCTAAAATCGTTGTTTAACAGAATTCAAAAAACGGAATCCTCCCATTCATTACAATCATAGATATACAACAACTAGATAACCGTCTTTGCACTACCTACGGTAAGTTTAAACCAATGTTGAAGTCAGCCGCCATTTATAAATCAGGTAATGTTTACATTTGTTCATAAACATATTATATGCTTATACATACATAATATTATATACTGTGATAATATTATAATTATTGTGTAAATATTGCTTGCTTTGTAAATGGCGGCCGACTTCGATGATAAGAAGGATACCTAACTAGTTGTTCTGTGGTTATAACAATGATTCAATTTTACATATAAAATTATATTCTGTAGGTACACAAAGCACAAATCCACCAAAATATTATTGTACTACATAACCGACCAATAAAGAAAATAACACTAAAGCAATTCCTGGTTGGTATTTTAAAAACTAACATCCACGAAGCCTTCAAACAAAGCAGACAGAACTTATTTACTTATGTGAATACAGGCATAACTTATTTCGACCTAAATGCACATAATTAGTTGTTATACCTACTCTACTGATAATTAATATTTATTACGTTATATTATTGTTTTCAAATACCTAATCATCACAGGTAGGTATATCATATAATATAGTAGGTATATTTTAATGGAAGATTTTGAGTTTTTTTTATTTATTTCATCTTAAATATATATTATAAAATTTTAAAAACTTCACCTATAATCATTTTATTTATCTAAATAATTTTGAAATAGCTGAATTATTAAAAGCACTCTCTTGAATTTATTAAGTATTTAATATTTTTAAAGAAAACTTCTATGAATATATTACATTTTAAGAGTAATTTAATGTTAATGAGATAGTTGAATTTAAAAGTTCTTGTGTTCATACTTTAGAAAAATATAAATCAAACAGTTAAGTTATAAACCAAGTTTACGGTTATTTATATTTTTATTATTAATTGTTTATATTAATTATTGTAGTTTGAACTATTTGTGTTGTATTAAAATGGTTAATTATAGCTTAATTTAAATATAATTTAGAGTTGTGAAATATTAATTAAAATGACTGAACAATTTTAGAGTAGAATAATTATAAATTGTTTTTATTTTAAACAAAAACATCATTTTATTTACAAATTAATTAAATTTAATACTGAAGAATGAAGAGTGGATGTGTTTTAACTAGTGTAGTTATATTGAGTCAAAATATAAAGATATTAGTATAACTTACTATGATTAATAAGAACGATTGGTTTTTGTCATAATATTTTTTTAAATTAGTTATTAGATCAAGATTTATTATGTTACAAACAAATTAGTGCATAAAATATATTAAAATTAATTAATATAATTTAATAAATCAAATTATTTTTCTGTAATCAAAAACATGTTAGACGAACAGCCAAATAAAATATTTTAAATTAAATAATAGTATAATTATTTAATATAATTTTTTAATATTGGTAAGTTCTGATAAATCATAATTACTATACTGAAATTAAGAACGACCTTAATTTGGACTTAATATTTTACTAACGAGATTCTATAAACGAGTCAAAGAAGCTAATAAATGTATATTGTTATCAAAATACATAACATATATAGAGCAGCGGTTCTCAAACTTTTTATATCTGTGTGCTACTTACAAAGTTTGAAACTGTTCATGTCCTACTTGACTAAATAACCTTTTTTTGCTTATCAAAAATGTAGGTATATGTACTTCATTTTCCATGTACTGAATTTTATTTTATTAGGAACCATAGGTACAATTATGATAATATAAGCATTTAATGCACAAAAAGAAAATTAAATATGTAAAATTATTATTTATATACATATTTTTTTTTTTGTAGGTGGGAGAAACGGTTGGTTGAAACACGTTTGTATGCGTGTGGCAAAGATTTGTAGCTAAAAATCCCGGGTGATCACCCATCCGGGAGCTAGCAACACCGGCCGATACGTACACTCAGAGCATTACTTAATACTTATATTATTATTAATATGAAAATAAACCAAATTATATTTAATTTGAATAGTGATGATTCCTTTTTTTTATAAAGGGAAATTTTCTTAGCACACTACCTATGAGCTTTCCACGTATCACAGGTTGAGAAACACTGATATAGAGTGATGACTGTCTCACCAAGTTTGTCCTCTTCGATAACTTATTTTTAAATACAATTTTGGAATTGTACTGCCATTAGGTATCAGGTAAAGATTTCAATAATATTATGTTTTTTTGGTCAACGAATTAAAAAAAATTGTATTAGTGTTTATTTTTTTGCCATTTGAAACTACTTTCCCTTCCTCCCATCCATTTGTATACGTGCCTGGGACGTAAAAATAGAATTCTTTAAATAAATGTGTGGTATAAATAGCTTAAAATTAGTCTAATTGTATACAGAAAATAATAATTTACTTAAAGACTATAAGTTTCAAGTACCTATCTGTGATTAATATTTTTCTTTTCGTTAATATTTTTTGTATTGAAACAAATTATTAAAAAGCTGAATGAAAATTTGTTATTTTTTTTCGTGATAGTTCAGTGAAGCTTCAAATGCATATAAACATATTATGGTCGTGTATTTATGTTCCAAAAAAAATATAATAATAATAAAAACACATTAATGCAAGACCGATATTATAATATAATATTCATTGATTCGTCCAGAATCTAAAATCAAAATAGTCACCTACATTAAGATGATAAAATATAATTTATAGATTTTATATTATAATGATATAATGATATAATGACGCTGTTACTGAAAAAAATTTAAATTATCATAAAACAGCAAAAATTAAAACCTTTAAGCTTTTTTTTATCATCTCAATAAACTTACTTTTCGATAAATTACTATGCATCAGCTGTTTGGCTTTACTACATTATTATGTACAATATATTATATCGTGAATAAATTTGAAAAATCAATTTCTTTAAAAAACTCATTCTCTATGTAAATTCAAGTAAAATAGATGATTATAATTAATTTGTGTTATCATTTTGATCTCAGTCTCCTTTGAAGGTCCTAATAATTAAGGTACCACGTACGAATTACCATTTTGTTAATTTATCGATGGTTAGTATAAAAATGAATATGTAGCGGATTCAGTTATGAATAATTATAAATCATAATCTTCATCTAGTCGCCTCTATCTGTAATCGTTATTTTTTATTTAAATATCCAATTTTGTAAAACTAGTACATAAAATGTAAAATAAAAATGTATGTGATATTTTATTTTTGTAATAGACACATGACAAATTAAGCAAATTTACATTTTTAAGCCATTGGTGTTTGATGACAGTTTACTTGCAAAATAATCTAAACATTACTGTGAATTCGAAATTCATAAAAATTTGAACTTTGAACGCTTCTATAAAAAATAATTGTGACTATAATATATTTTCATTACTTATTAATTAGGGTTTAAACTAATTACGAGGAACCTCATATTACTTTTTCAAGCTTTTTATTAAAAAAAAAATAAAAACAAGTAAGTATATGATATTCCGTAAAGTAATATCAATAGATATAAAGAACACCAACATTATTTTAAAATTATTTCATTTCAATAAAATGGTAAAATAAATATTTGGTAACAATTCCAGTTATTCCTTTTTGAATTAGACAAGTAGGTACAACAGAAAATAAAAACTTTTTGTCAACAATTATTATTTCTTTTTTTCCGATAAATTTTAAAAGTTCTTGAAATTTTTGCTTTCAATCTTCTAAAAGTACTGCGGATTTTATACTAGAAACCACCCTTAAAGTAGAAGTTTGAAGCGACCAAAATTTGATGAATGAAACAAGTAAAATATTTAATATATCAAGTATAAAAATATAAAAACACACATAATTTGAAACCAATACATTAGTTAGGTAATTAATTTCTCCACTCAGAATCCTTATAAATGATAACGCATAATAGATAGGTAATATTTATTATGATTATGATTTTCACGAACAAAAATTCTAGAGTTGTTAAATAGTAAAAAAGACTAAAAGGCTTTCATATATATTATTTTCGTGGATAATATGTAACTTCATTAAATGTTTACGCTAAGGAATATACGTTATAACTATACCCGTAGAAATTGAGATATAGAATCAAAAGTGATGAATGTTTTAAATTTCATCTCGTTTTCCGAGCAACCATTCGGGGTCTATATATTATTAATTTATTCAAATTCCCGTCAGAAAAAAAAACATCCCGTCGAGTCTCAACTAATTTAAATAGATCCTAATGGTTTTCATCGAAAATAATATAATGAGAAAAAAATCGTAATACTGTGATCTTTTCGGAGTATGACGACATGCGTAGAATGTATACATATATAATAATATACTACGGTAATCTGGCACAGTGTAGGTAGGTACATCAGAACGTGCAACAATTAATGAAAGATTTGGAACAACCATTGTAGAAGTTCACTTGGTTTACAGCAAATTCAATTTACCAACAAACATCACAATCTGTTCATCTCTTCGTTTTGAAGTTGAAATTAGGTTAATCCGTTTGTATGACTAAATAATTCAACTACCCATCCGACTTTAATGTTTCGAACACAATTATTTCAAATATGTTATACATTAAGACGTAGGTAGGTTAGAGTACCTACTCGAGTAACAAAAATCCCACTACAACACAGTATTTTTTCAGTAATTTCACAGTTACATAATTTGTTTCTGCAGAAAAAAATGTTTAGTATTATGTTCACAATGTTTACTTGAACTTAATATTTATGAATTTCTCTTATAAATTAGTACGCGCACTAAGCAATAGTGTTTTAATATAATATATTTTTATTTTTGAAATTCGGTCATAGTTTTTGATTTAAAAATTATGATTAATATATACGAAAATATAAAATTTAAAATCGTATATTATCTAACTTAAAAGCTTAATATTATATCGAAATTCAAGTTTGATTTGATAAACAAAATTTTTTTCTTATTATAATTATTTAAAGTTACTCATTGTGAGTAATTTACAGATATTTACACATGGATTACATAATAAAACCTCATACAAATTCGGATACATATCAAAGTACATGATATACAAGTCTGAACGGCTTAATGATGAGTTGAGGGATATTAAACTTTGATGTTAGTTATGTAAATTTTCAGTGATAACAAAATATTTGAACAGTGAAAAAACGTATATTTGAGGACCTGTGGTTAATATAGTACACTTGAGCTGAATAATGAATTTTATAAAGGGCCAGTAAAATTATTAAATTTTCACCTGATGACTTCCAACTAGAATAATAAATAATTGATTGACAGAGTGTATGAGTCGCGGAAAAACATTTTAATTTTGTAAAAAAATTATGTATAAACAAATTTTTTAAATAAATGTTACATATTTAAACATAAAATTCCCACATATTTGTCCAAAAAAAAACACAATTAAATAAATATATCTAGCTGAACCAACGGCTCAATAAAAGGTTAAAAAGTAATTTATTAGTGAAAAAAAAAATCATGATGATTTATAATTAAAAGGCATGATACAATATTATTTAACTATTCATATTATATGGACATTGATAGTATATTTATTTATGATATAATACATTGCGTACAAATCTTTATTTACGATGATTGATAGTGTTCGATTACAATTTTAAAGTTCCTTATTACATTAAATTGACTATTGAGTGTATGTGACGTATATTTTAGGAACATAATAATAAAACTTTATTCAACTCCGTGCAACCTAACTCCAATTAAAGTTATAAGTCACACAATTTTACTGTTTCTAAAACGATAAAGGTCATTGATGCAAATTGTTGTATCGATAACTAATTTATGAATAATTTTAATTGTATTCTTTATGAATTATCAAAATGGACTATTCTTCAAATGTAATGCCCTGCTGCTACACATTATATTATTATGATCGCTAAATACTCAAAACATATTTATGGAATCAAATTAAAATACATACTTGCAATATACAAAAACAACCTTTTTTCACTATTTCCTGTAACTGAATTTTCAATTATATTCATAACTATTTGTATTTTATGTTTATTATTTTGGGATACTTCGAAAAATAAAAATATAAATCGTAAGGAATCAGAATAAACTAACATAAAGACATTAAATAGATAGAAAAGTTCAAGAAACTATCATAAAAAAAGTGAAAAATACGGTGTACAATAAAGTATTCACAATATGGACATGGTATATAATAACGTGTTAAGTAAAAATGACCTTAATATGATGTATAAGTGGAGACAGTATATTGTGTTCACTTCTGTTGAGAAAACAGAAAAAAAAATTCTAACACGTTTTTCACATTTAAAAGTTAACTTGAAGTTCCTATGTTTATTTCTCATTTGTTGTATTGAGGTTTATCCCGTACTAAAAAGTACGTAGGAAGTTAAGGTGGATGTATTGTCTAGGTTAGAAAATGTGTGTTTTAAAAATATTTACTAGATTTACTCAGTTTAGAGTGAGTAAATAATGTGCTAAAGCAAATAAATTTAATAGATTTTAAACAGTGTTGGCTCTCTATAATTCTGAACCATTACAATTTAATATTATAGGTAGTTTTTTCATAAATTTTATTAGTTATTTAATTGCATTTATTGTTTACAGTAATTATTAATTCAAGCTAATAAAGAGTATTTCGTGTGTAAAAATATTCATTATTTTTTTGTACATAAAATATCAACCCCCTACTTTTATTAATAAGCACATCAAAATATATTATACTAATACTTATTATAATCTAAAATATCCAGTAAAAGTAATCTTTATATAGGTAATTTAATTATTTTAATTAAAGACATATTATATGCATATTTTATCAAAATAATTCACACAATATTAAAAAATATATTTTTCTAACAATTTATAGAGGAACACAAGCTCTGTCACTTCGTGGACTGACCAATTCAGTTTTGAAATTATTTCCACAACCTTTACCTATTGTTGAATATATTTCTAATTTCTAGTTTTAAGACATATTGTAAAAAAATAATTAACGAAATGTAATTATTTTTTAAATAATTAATTGTTAAACATCGAACTTAATATTCATGCACAGAATATGTTACACTCAATTTTAAATGGGTTATGTGTACCTATAGTTGACTAGCTTAGTTGTACCTAATTTTTAACACATAATATTAATTGATCAGTTGATAGGGTACTAATATCATCCATTGAACTGATACCACTTGTAATATTGTAAAATAGAAAAAAGAGAAATTACATAATAATATACACAAAACTATTGATTATATAAGTAAACATATTACAAAGAGTTGAAATTTGAGATATGTACCATACATATTTTAATAAATCTCAAAGAAGTTAGTCTAGATTTGTAATCGTCATTATTATATAACAATGGAAAAAGTAAATAAAAATATTAACTACATTACATTATCTGATATTAAACTTTGTTTTGTTTTATTAGAAAAATATTCTACGTCACAAACTTTAATATGCATTTAAGAATGAAATTAAAGTGATCACGAACTTAACGCGGCTAAGTAAACAGTTCACATTGTTGAATTTTGTTTTTTTTTTTTTTTATACGATTGATTTAATACTCTGTTGACTTGCACTTGGGGGAATAACATTGAAAATTACTTTATAAAATAAACAACGATTCAATAAAATAATGATATCAATCCAACAATGACCAATTCATTTGTTAAATGATTTTATTAAAGTGAACTGCAGACTTTCTCTATCCGATTCCAGAAACATAATATAACATTTGTATTCAAAATAAAACAAAATTCAGTCGTTTGTAAAGTATTGGTACCTACGTCATATTGTATAATTATACTTAGTTAATTAAAATAAAACAACTTTAAACAATTGAATAAATATTAACATATTATTACTATCAAAACATATTTTATTAATCAGAACAAAATTCAAAATTTTTTCTTCGTAGATAAATTAAAAAAATATTAGGATGTTGAACGTAACACTACTTCTGACTTTTTGTTAGTTGATTCACATCATAAAAAAAAATTTTTAATCCCTAATATTGTCCAATTTTAATCTCCCATTTTATTTATATTGTTTAAAAACATTGTGTATGGATGACCATATCCTGTAAAATGCATGAAGTATATAGTCAGTATATCTTCAACTACTTTAACGGTTTTTGGGTCATTAAACATGTTGTATTTTTGCTGATTTCTAAAACGCCAAGTGTATCGAGATCGACGAAATGATAATATTATTGCGATCAAAACTAAAAAAAAAAAAATCAATAATTTCAGAAACTGTGACGTTAAACACCGAAACTCTGTGCCAATATTTCACATAAACAAGAAAACTGTAAAGCACATATATTTCATCGGAGCTTATCTTAAAGTGCCACAGCAGGTGACTTGTCTCTTTTCACTACCACCACAATAATGTACGGTTCCTAAAACCCGATAAAATGTTTTTGTTTTAAAAATCTCTACACGAAAAACGTATAATTCAAATTTATATAATTTATATTATCTATAAGACTCGATATAGGTACCTACATAGTACATGTCGATCACATACAAAACATTTTGGATACATTTGGATGTATTATAAATTCAAATTTAATGATTTAAACAAGTTATATAGGTATACACAGCGTATGTACTATGTAGACATATTGATTAGTCATTGGTGGTGACTGATAGTATATATTATTAAACAAGACATAAAAATTATTGGAAATAGGTCATTTTTGTGCAGCTACAGATTTAATACTGTAACCAATTTATCGTTTGATATTACAAATATAATAAATAGTAATATATAAAATTAAAACCTGGTTGAATTATTTTATTTTATATCGTCTAATAAAAAATCCTATTATTCCCTAGTATTATTCCCATATTATTATGTTAGCGTCATATTATGAAATTAAGTTAAATATTATACAATATACTTCATACGACATACAGTTATTAATATATCCAACAATGTTAATACTAAAATCAATATGGTACACGTCTCATAGAACAATTTAAATTTTAAAGTTAACGCTTCTTATTAGGTACTTAGGTTACTATAAATTGTATCGGTTCTTGGTGTTTCACCTAGTGAATCGGCAAATTGTTTCTGTCCTTTCGTAATTTAATTTATGTTTATGGCTGTTGGTTTTTGAAGTATGTAGGTGAATTATCGAGCCAAGCGACCCATCCCAATGATAATCATTTAGGAAATTTCTAAAATTTATTTTGATAAATTCGATTTTCCTAAGTGCGGCTTCACGTACATATGTAGATCTTATGTAAGTACCTATATACAGTTTTTCGCTAACAATAGAGTTTGTAGTATTAATTGTGTATGTATTTATATAAGTGCAAAGTGCACAAGAAAAAATAACATATATTTTGTTTTACCTATCTGTTGAAATACCTATAAGTTCTTATTTTTAGAAGTATACAGTCAAGTTAAAAGTCAACAAACTTACTTTTGAATAAACTGAAGTATTTTAATTTAAAATATCTTAATCCATAACATGTTAATATAAATATATTATTTAAAACAGTAATAACGTTTTACATTGTAAACATTACTTCAAATTCGAAAATATCGATGGATATAATATGTATTCATCATGCGGGTCGATAAAATATGTATTTTACTGTTCAGTTATATCTACAAGGAAAACTATTTTATATGCAACGATATTCTTATGTTCTTAGTTGTAGTTATATCATGTCAGCGTATTGTACATCAATAAATTATTTATTAAATTTCATGACGAAGTGTAAAAAATGCTTCTGGAAATTTTCAATTACTATTTTAGTTATTGGAAATTACGTGACGAGGTAAAAAATTAACACCAGCTATAACTACCATCAGAATAAAATTATGAATATAATGGTTTTTTAAATTGACGAATTACGTTCAGAATATTTTAAAATAACTGAGATAAAAATAAGGGTAATTCAAGTCATTACCATTTTGAATATGATTTTTCTTTTACGTTTAATCCACATAAACGTATAAAGATAAACAGGATGTATTTAAAAAAATGTTTTTGTTGCATATTTTGTTATTTTTGTGTAGCCATCTAACAGGTACAATAACAATTTTTAACATTATTGGGTGTACCTATACATTAATACGTCGATATAATATAATTGGCAAATATCGTGTATTATTATTATTATTTTTTCATAGTGTACATTTTATGTGTATTTATTGGTACATTTCAAGATATATCAATACAGTTTTTAATGTTTTTCATGAAGTTTATTCCTGATAATATTTTAGTGTACATTATATTATATTTATACTGATTATTATATCAATACCTACATCATATGTTATTAATTAGTTTTTGTGCAAAAGTACATAATATATATTTCATGGTTATTAGTGTATTCAAGCCACAAACTGAAATATTTTATGAAATTATTTCAGTATTTCAGTAAACATAGTTCTGGTTAAAAAATAACCTAATAAATGATACATTTAAATTGTATACTTCCTTAAAACGATCCAAAAAAATTAATTTTATATTCAAATATTTATCAACTGTAATATTTATATAACAATAATAATTACAAAATGCATGTACATCATTATTTATTTATTTATTTTGATATCCAATAATTACTACTAATAACTACTCACTGACAGAAGCTCGTGCGGAGGCTTCTCTTGGTTAAATATTTGAAATAATATACATCCCAAACATAAACTAGTATAATATGATAAAAAATTGAATAAACAATAATTTCTACCTCCACAAGTATTTAAAATTTTAAACACGATATATATTATATTTGATTCTGAGCGGAGCGATGAATATATTGAATTATCACTGAACTCAAATTTAATTCATACATTACAGTGACTTATATAATGACCATGTACACTCAACACCTATACGACTTCAGCAGATCGATTACCTACTTTCCTCCTAATTTTTTTTAGATTTAGTACTCATATCAGAGCCAATAAATTGGAAATTTATTAAATTTACATGCCAATTATGGTTCAGATTCAGATATTCAACATTGTATTGATTTAAAAAAAAAAAACATAAATTAATAGTTTTAAAACTTATTATTGTTATAACATATGCTTAGTTAATCAGTTTCACTGTCTATGGTATATCAACTGGGTATATTGAAATAAGTATTTTATAATTTGAATTTTCTTTATGTTTTATCATAAAAAGTCCATACTTCGTCCGAGTTGTTTTTAGAAATACTTTTTCTTTATCAGTATTATTGTATTTTAACAAAATTCTCAATAATAAAAATTACATTTGAGTTGTAGAATACCCTACCTACAACCTACCCATATCATTCAAGAAATTATGTATTAATGAAAAAAAACGGCTTTCTTATAATGATTTAGGTAGCCAAACTGAAAAACATGTAACATCACTCTAACATACTTTATAAAGTATATTTTAGATTCAGTGTAGATTAAATTACTAAAGAGCTTTTATTTTTATCCGAATACATTTTCCAAGGGAAATTTTCTTTTCTTCAGATTGCAATTTTTTATTTTTGCAGATTTAATGGTTTGAAACTGAACGATGACAACAAACAGTACTGTCAAGTTTCAAGGAGGTTATTTTGGGATTTAATATAAATTATTCTACACGACCAATCTAATTGATTATTATGTAATTAACAGTATGATAGACGTGAAATGAATTTTTACTGCAGCCTTCGAATTAAAAATATTGCATAATGCGGTACTGGCTTACGCCTAAGTAAGTGATAGTACGTCATGTCAATTTATGATAAAACTATTGATAATCCTACACCCTGTATCTGTATCTTATGTAGTTGTGATCGTACTTAATTTTTATAGCCAAATTAATAATAATTCATAATAAAAATGCAATTTTTATTAAAACAATTCTATAACACGGAAATAATTATTTTATATTATTGACTTAACGTTCACTCGATATACTCATTATAATTTATCAATATTAACATAATACAGTTGGATAGTATTTATAATAGAATATTTGAATGCTTTATAGAAAACCATAAAAATGGTCTTATTATATTTGAATCGGTTAAATTAATTAAATCTATTTAAATAATAATGATGACATTTTACAAGATTATTAGTTTAAATAAATATCTTTATTTTTTAAACAATGCGCCCCGAAGGTTTATTTGTGAGACACTCAATTTTCTGTTTGTAATAGGTAAAAGTCCCTACAGTAAAATAACTCCTGCGACGTACGTTTTCCAGAGCCATAAAATCGAATAATCTTGTGTACAATCTTCTAAATTGCCATTACATTTCTAGGATATGTATTTTTATTCTTATAAAAACGTCGATAATATTATTTTCACGGTCTAGCATAATATTCGGAAAGAAGTGTTGCAATTTGTTAGTTGTAGGTATAGTGGTACTGCAGCGGTGGTTTCAACCCAAACTAACCGCAATTTTCGTTTGGATCCAAAACGGTACTCTGGGGTGCGTGTTATATAAAACGTCTGGTTAAGCAATGGGGATATACTATTTTTTGATCCAAAAACATATGGAAAGCAATATAAAAAAAAAGAAGGCAATACCACCGGCATGTAAAATATATATCGTCAGTTATTTGCATACGGTCGCGTGTGTGTCGAAGAATTCGCCTCGAGGGGACATTTTTTTCTCTCTTACTCACGCGACACCAACACCACGACTGCCCGTCTGCTCTCACCTCCTAACCACCCCCCCCCCCCACGACATTTCCAGTTCCACCCCCGGTGACCCCAGTCCTCGTGTGACTTGTGTGCGCGCTCGTGTTATTTCTATTATAATGTTGTAGCGTTTACAAAAGTTCTGAAATACGTTCTGCCGGACGAGTGTTGGTATTTTCGTTTGCGTACAAGTCAAGAACGACCTACGTGAACGACTCCGTCACAGCCGTACGCCACCCACACGAGACGGCGCGCGAACGATTACTTAGAGTCATCGATAGTCACGCAATCGAAATCAATCACCTGGCTTTGCCACATTACCCTGCGGTTACCCATCGTCCCGTGCCTTAATCCGTAACCTATAACCTCGTTGTAAATAGGTGTACCACACTATGCAATATATCACAGGCGCGCCTCCGTTTTGGACTTACCATTTTCTCGGACAAGTTGGCTATCTCGCAGTGAAGCAACGCCGTGCTGCCCAGCTGGACCGTAACGTTTGTCGTGCCCACGTGAATGATCGGCTCGGGGGTCGGCGTGGACGGCGCCAACGTAGTGGTGCGCAGCTTCACCGGAGGCTGGTCATCGACGGCGGTCGCCGGGTCGGACACGTCCAGGTGCAGTTCGTGTTCTGTGAAGTGACATATACCAAAACGAAAAAATCTAATTAAACATCACGAACAAATTCGTATCGTGTATAAGTGCGTGTGTGCGCGTTTGTGTGTGAGTGTTTGGGGCGGGTACGTTTGTAATGTTAATGTGCTCGTGGTCGCGGTAATTTATTAATAGTGTTTGGCGATATTAGTGTGTGTGTGTGTGTGTGTGTGTGTGTGTGTATGTGTGTGTGTGTGTGTGTGTGTGTGGGTTGGTGCGTGGGTGCGTGGGTTGGTGCGTGGGTGCGTGGGTGAGTGTGTGTCAACTGAAGCGCAATAATCGTTAGACGCATTCATCGCAGTGAAAACTTCAAGTGCGTGAAATTAACACTAACGCGTCTCTCTTTTATTTTCCAACACATTCTCACCCACACTGCACAGTTTAATCCTTCACGCGACCGAGCATCGAACCACCCGGCACACGTGTTAGGTACACGTTTTAAAAATAATTTCAAGCCAGTTTGTGTTTTCTCTTTGCCGGGTCGACGCGTATCGCGCGATCACCTTAAATCGACCGTGGCGAAATTCCAATTTTCCTGAAAATTCACAAATCGGTATGCACGCGTGATATCCGTTATTGGGTGTAACCTAACCTAACCAGACCACTCAATAAACCAGCGGTAGACAACATGAAAAACAAATACATTCCAGTAGATATTGCGTAGGTACCTACTCCTTCAACGCATTTAACGTTTTATATTTACGCACGATACATGGGCTAATCAATTAGTCATTGTGTCTGTTTAATAAACAACTACAAGTGATGTACCTATTGCTATATTATGATAGGTATCATAGAAAAAAAATAAAGTGTATCAGCAAGTATTCGTATAATTGGTCGAGTTAATAATAATATTATCATACTTCAGTTTGTTACTTTAGTTTTGACGTAAAATCGCTTTATAATTAACCACTTTGAACAGAAATACATTAATCATATTTCACTGCAATGGTATAGGGGTATTAATGCGGCATATTATTAAAATATAGTTATTCAATTACCCACACAACTTTAGAGTAGAAGTCCTCAATTGATTAAATTCGTATTCGATTTGAGAAAATGACGTGCTTGTATAAATAAATGTATGAGGCGTTTATAATGTGTATAGGTACTGCCACATGTATTAAATAAGTTTGCCATTATAATGTGTGTTTAACGGTAATAGCAGTTTAACTATTAAAGATTGATTGATTTCGTTTCTCCAAATGGGATTACTGCAGTTGTAGTCCCGTGAGGTGAATTTAAACTACTTAGATTATCATGACACTTTATTAGAAATCCTTCAATCATTTTCAAATTAACATGCGTCATCGTATTGGTTTATATGGGTTGTATATTAATTATCAAATATAATTATCTTAGACAATTTTCAATTAAAATATGAAGTTGATACCTCATGATACGAAACTAACATAAAATGTTAATAAAATAAAATATAAAAATGGTTGATTAAGAATTGGAAAATAAAGTTTAATGCGATGACCCACATAATATATATAATATATATATATATATATAACTATGTGTGTTTACGTTTCTTATACACACCTATCAGTGGTTGGAAGGAACGAGTTCCAAGTGTAACGGATTGCTGGAACGCATTCCTTTTTATAAAAAAGAACGAGAAAATGAACAATTTATTTTTTTCAAGGAAAAATAACAACATTTTATCGTTTCTTTCTAGTTCCAATAATTTACACAGACATGTAAATAATTGAAATAAGGATATATTATGTAAATTTTATTTTTTAATGTGTTTAGTGTATATTGCCAATTAGTGATCGTTATCGAGTATCGACGTTAATTGTTACTCATTAGTCATTAGTTACTTTATTAATATTTCTCATAAATTATAAGTTAAAATTTAAATTGAAATAATTATTAATAACAATAAACGATAAGACAGTCGACATTTATGTCGGCTAAAAATTTAATTTTGAAGAAAATCTCAAAATAGAATTATAAAATACTAAAATAGGTACATACTTGTAGGTATATATTATTATAATTAAAAATTAAAGCGGTATGCATATGAAAAAAAAAACATAAATGATTAAATAAGAATTTTTATTTTATTTGGAACTAAAAAAGGAAGTGACTAACTGACTATAGTACTGACTTCAAAGTTAATAACAACTAGTAATATAATTATTTATGTAATTATCAAGCTATAATAGTTTATACTGGAGCCTTTAAATAAAAAAAAAAAATATAGTTATTATTTATTATTATACAATACTATACGATTTGTTTTTGACGACAATTAGTTCAGCCTACGCGTATAAATAACTAGAAAAACATTCAACTTTTAGCAATGTATATAATATATATAATATATATAATATATTATACAGAGTGTAACATATAGAACTGACTTTTGGAATAAATTTTGTTCTAATCAATATTCAACATTTTTCTTATATCATTTATATAGTCACTTGCGCTACACATATATTATACAAAAAATTATTTTTATTTTTTAACACAGAAAATAAAAAAATTTAAATTTGATTACAATTTTTTTGAATATAACATTCAAAATAGCCAGTTTGTGATTCTGATTATAAGAACAATTTTAAAACATTTATATAAGTCAAGTAGTGTAATCTTTAAAATATCAATATTGTTTTGATTAAAAGAATCTGGAACGTAATAACTTTTTTTGGGGAATTTGCTGACATGAGTATATTTCTTAAATTATTTACTATAATCATATAATTTTAACAATATTTGTCATACGTTTAAGTAACATTATTTTTTAATTTATTTTCGTCAAGTCTTTTTGTTACACCTTGTATATATATATATACCTTAATATATAGGCTGATGGACAGTCTCCTATCAGAGTCGTTTTTTTATTTTGTATAATGATTGATCATTGAATCGAATTTAACATACTGAAGTATACTCAATGAATAACATGATAAACATTGTACATATTAATGACTCAATAGTCAATACCTAGGTACTATATAGCAGAGCGTGTTTCCCGATTTTAATTTTACATTCAACTTAATATTATGTTTACTGGTTACTGAAATATTATTATTTTTCCAAAATATGGTCTAATGAAATAATAACATAAACATATGTCAACTTAATGTAATAAATTAATTATGCGAACGCACGAACTGCATATCACTATTTAATAACATAATATATTGCACAGTTGCAATTTGGTGAGGTATTAGTTTACTCACAGAGATGAGGATTTCTTTTATACTTTTTAAAACTATTAATATTTATTGATTCTTTAATAATTATTGTTTGGTAAATTTAAAATTAAGTTATTGGACCATATAGTTGCTCAGGATAGTGGCTTAAGTAAGAAATAATTGTATACTTACAGATCCCTGTATGTGGTTTATCGTATATTATTATTTATTATATAGCGTATATAATTAATAATTATATACCTATGTACTTAATACCTATTATAAGGGCTGTGAATTTCATGCGTTTGTACAATTTTCTCTGCATCGTATAATAATATGAAATATATGAATAGCTATCAACATATTTTTAAAATTATACATAAAATGATTGAAAAATCGAGTATAATACCTATATGCAGTTATTTATTTTTGATGTACAACATAAAAACTTTTGAACTTGTCGAATACTGGTTTTGCGTAAATTTTTCCGGTTTCGGTTTTCATATTTTCTCAAATATATTTTTCGTTAACTCCCATCCACCTTCCCACTCTTCCTAAAATTACCAACTAGATTTCTACATGAAACAACACTCAAAATTGAACATTGAAGATCCATTTCTGTGATAAACACCCCATAAAAAACAGCATAACATTGTAAAAAATATTTCATTCATCGCCCAATTTCAAAAAATACACTATAATAATAACAATTAATGATGTGCAAGATGAGAATAGTATACATTTTTCCACCCTTCAAATGTACGAAGCCTGTTTCTACATTAAATAGTGAAGTACGACCTATTATACGATTTGTCTCCGGTGTTTTCAAAATTATCTAATAAATATTAAATCACTTTTATGCTTCAATTATATTCTTGCATAATATGAGGTTATTTATATTCACACATGGATTATCATAAAATAATATTATTTCTTGTAATTTAATTCAAATTATTACAAAGGTACCTATACAGAACTATGCCAATAAGGTAAAATGGGGATTGGGAAAGACACCATGGTGCACCTGCAAAAGTATATATAATTATATTGTATGTATTATATTGTAGTTATTCAAATGTGGAATTCTGTTTAATACAGCAGAAAAACAAAATCGATTTTGTCGAAACAGGTGTTACGTAAATAATCCAGTTTCAGTGCCTATGCTTTTTTTCATAATTTAAGTGCTTGTGTGTTAACATTTATTTTAGAAAATTTAAGATTTATTGGAATGTCTAAAAATGTGATTGGACTTTTTCAAGACACTTAACATAATAAGATAATCAGATAATTTGTATTATATTCTGTAGATCTTATATTTTATATTATATTTATATCGTCAATGACTTGATCAATTTAAACTTAAATTGAGTGCCTAATAGTTTTTGACCAGGTACTTTTTCCTCGCATCCATTGTTTTGAATATATTTTGATAAAATTGGTCACTGGATAGTGGATTGTACATATAATTGTATATTTAGTGATTTTGATTTAATATTATTCCATTGTTTTTGACATACTTTTGAGTAAAATAATATATTTAGGTATATTGAAAATAATGAACTTCAAACTTGAAAATAAACTCGCCCTGGTTGTTATACTCGTCATTGATTTGTATAATAATTTTGAATCAAGACACATTATGTTTTTTATAATATGATATTCTGAGTTAAAAAATGCTATCTAGTAATAAAATTAATAAGCCATAATCAAGAAAATCAAATTAGATACGTTGTATTAAATGTTATACCTTTTTGACCAAGAAACTAAAATCCGATCAACATAAGTAAATAAAAAAAAAAATAGCAAACATTTCAAATGTTTACAAGAAGCTACAAATGAGCAAATCTATTTTTAAAATTATACCAACTGTCAATAAAAAGTGCTGTTAGCTAGTGAATTCATTAATGAAAATCTAAAATCTCTAGGGTTATTTCTTTCTGAATCACAACAATGAATCAAATTAGGTTTTCTCGAAAACTAACGTAGCGTGAATATATTCTAGTGGTTTTTATTATGAATTTTACCCAATTATTGAGAAAGTAATTGGCATTTTCTAGTTTTTCCTTAGAGTACCAACTAGATCATATTTTTACCAGAAATCATGTATAAATAATAAAGAAGATTATAAAAAGATAAAGATTAAAGACCTTTGTATGTTCCAAAATGTGATGACTACTCAGAATCTTAATTATAATATATTGTAGTTTTAAAATATCATAAAATATTATTTGTAACATAGTACATTATTTGTGTACATAAATAGATATACGGAGTGTATCTTATGTCATTGTACGCGGGATTTTTTAACGATTATGGATCGATGACATAAAATTTCGTTAAAACGAAAAAAGACGTTTCTTTATTTTTAACAGGTAATTTTTCATAACAATTTCAAAATTTTTAAACACGCAGATGAACCAATAGCAAAATCAACTTTATTTTTTCAAATGGCATGCACTATATTTTTTTTAATGGATTCTGGTTAGGCTTTTTTTTCTAAAAATGTTGATGGTCAAATCATCAATTTTGGTTCGCTAGTTTATTAATTATGGTCCTCTAAAGTTTAGTAAGATCTGCATTAATACTTTTAATTGAAATAATTGGTATAGGTTTAATTTACAAGATCTAAATATTTTTTCTTATAACTACCTTTTTTATACACTTAAGTAGTTTAATCGGTAATCTAATGACACTCAAAAAAAAAAAACATAAACAAAATTGTTGGCAAACATAGTTCATTATTTTTATTCTAACATACAATCATCAAAATCAATATTATTATTTTCATGTGTTATTATAGGTAATCGTAATTAATTACTTCACAGTTATTTTTCTTATAATACTCGTATCATAAATTTGGATTCTTCATTAGGTGGCTAAAGTAATAATGGTGAATGGGTAAATGGTATTCGATTGTTGACATTAATGTCTTAGGTATGTATGGGAGTAAAAAAAATTGTGAAATGAAAAAAGTGCAATGTTTTGTGGTACTCTTCTCGTAGTAAACTTGAAATTTGAACCATATAGGTTATACTTATTGGTAGGCCTATATTGGTAGGTATCGTATGCAAAGTATGAATTTAGGAGTTGAAATTCATAACCCCTCTTTTTTAGTTTTGGATATTTAAAATTTAAATTTTATTTCGTCTTTTTCCTATCATAAATTTCTATCATACTTTTCTTACAATAGCATTAATTTGGATTCTTTATTAGGCGGCTAAGGACTAGGTAATAGGTACCTAATGGTATTTGATTCTTGTTATAATAATATTAAAAAGCTGTAATTAACTTAAGTAAAAGTATGCCTAAGGTAAGTTACAAACTATTTAGGTTACAAACCTATATTGAGATTGACAATTTATCAAAATATCTTGCAAATAGTTTATTTTAAATCACGATTATTAAATAATTCTTAAAGAATTTCAACTGCTAAATTCATACTTTGCATGCGAACGTACCAATATAGGGAACTTATGGTTCAAATTTCAAGTTATAAAAGTTAGATATAAGAAAAATGTATTTAGCTCTTGTAAATTAAATAATGAACTATGTTTGCCAACAATTTTGTTTATGTTTTTTTTTTTTAGTGTCATTAGATTACCAATTAAACTACTTAAGTGTATAAAAAAGGTAGTTATAAGAAAAATTATTTCGATTAAAAGTATTAATGCAGATCTTACTAAACTTTAGAGGACCATAGTTAATTAACTAGTGAATCAAAATTGATGATTTGACTATCAAAATTTTCAAAAAAAAAGCTTTACCAGAATCCATTAAAAATATAGTATATGCCATTTGAAAAAATAAAGTTGATTTTGCTATTGGTACACCTGCGTGTTTAAATATTTTGAAATTGTTATAAAAAAATTGACTGTTAAAAATGTAGAAAAACGTCTTTTTTTGTTTTAACGATATTCCATGTCCCCGACAGCAAATTTTTGACTAAAAATATTATTATAATATTATCATTTCAAAATGCTGTCTGGGATTATTGATCCATAATCGTTAAAAAATCCCGCGTACAATGACATAAGATACACCCTGTATAATATTTATTTATGATATTTAATTTAGAACTTGAAAATGTATTATTTATTTAGCATGATAAAATAAGAAATAATTCTCAAATCGTTAAATCAAAAATGCTTCTGGTATTTACAAGTTCTGAATTGTAATAATTTTAAAAATTAATAAACTGTGTTTAATATAGGTATATAAAAGTAAATTAATTTTTTATTAACTATTTGATCAATACTCTAAATGAAAATATCAATAACATACATGTTGATTTACCAAACATACACACCCCTTCTTTTTCAATTATGGAGTTATTTAATTTCTGATTTTTAAAAGTTTTTAATAAACTTAAAGACCATATTTTCAAATTCTTGAGATTGTCCAACATAAAGAGCATAGTTGATGTATTTTTTCATTTTATAAAAAATCAAAAAAAAAACTATATTTTTTGTTTTAAACTTTTTTTTTTATTAAAAACAATGTTTCAAAACATTGTTTCAAACAGTATATTTAAAATAACTTAATTTTAATTTAATATGTAATTTACTTATATGCCAATATGCCGTGTTCTAGTTTGTACTAATTTGTACTACTATGTTTCACTGTTATTTATTACTTATTTGAAATCTTAAAAGTAGGTATTTGAAAATTATTTCAAATGTTTTCTGAATATTGTACATTATATTATTATTAACTATTAGGTAAAAACATTTTCAATTTATTAATTTATTCAATAAAATTAAAAAAAAAATTAAACTGAAGGATGGTAATAGATATAATTATTTAATACTTTAACTTTTTTTCCTGAAGGATATCTATTATTATTTATTATTAATTATAAACAAAAAAAAAACACAATAATCAAAATAAATTATACTATCAAAATAATTTTACACAGTTTTAAACATGTTTTATTCATTTTAAACAATGAACAAAACGTTTAAAACAAATTTTTTAAATATAACAACCTATAGAGAAATAAACGTTTGTTTTTTTAATTAAACATTGTCTTTTATACATCAATTTTTTTAAAGGATATTTATTTGTATAGAAATATAGACGGATCGAGTTCAATATTTGAACGAATAGTTTTTATTTAAATTTATGTTCTTAGGTCTAAGGATAATATAGGTCCAAGGTAGTGTGCATAGAAGATATGAGAACTATGGTGATATGAACATTTTAGCAATTAATATTAATCTACCAACGTTTATAGTTGTAAAAATGATTCAAGTGTAATAAACAATAGATCCAACATCAGTCATAACATCTATTTTATATTTTGGTAAAACCATTATTAATGACTATTATCCTTTGTATAAACATTTTTATGACTAAAAAACTGTTTGTATTTTGAATTGGGTACAACATTTCTAATTGAATCATAATATTATTATTATAATAATTTGAGTATAGTTAATAATAAACCAGCGACTTACTGATGACTAAGCATTGTAAGAAACTGACCTACATTATACACAAACTTAAAAATCAACTGAAAATAAGAAGAAATTCCACTTTTAGTTTAAATAATATATATTTAATTAAACTTTACAACTTTAAATTTGATATTTTACATAATACATCTTTATTATTTGTTTATATTATTCATATAAATAATAAATATTTTAAGTACAATATATTGAATATACTGTATATAAACAAGAAGCATTGCACCATAAAATATCACAAAAATAACAATAACTAAAAATTAATCATTGGTTTAAGTACACATTAAACATAATATGATGAATTATTATTTAATGGATTATAGTATTATAATATTATTAACAATATTTTTTTAATGGATATTGATAGATTAATTTTAAATTAAAAAATAAAATAAAACAATTTTCATACTTCCCGCCTCTGGCACCAACAGCTATCAACAATTATTATTTTCCGCCCACTCTATTTAGAACTTTTTTTATGCTCTAGGCACCGCCAATATTATATTTTAGATTCTGAGTGAAACGATGAATGTATTGATTTTACAATGATGTGTGTTTTTTTTTTTATTTTTTTTTTTATTTTTGTGTCTGTGTACACGATAAGTAGTCGAAATAATGCTTCGATTTTCGACTTCAGTATCTTGTTCGATGGGAAAGTGAATATCGTTGGTGCATTGGGGAGGTCAAAATTTTAATTTCCCAGTAGTTTTCAAAAGCGATGTGAAAAACAAAAGAAAAATTAAGGAAAAACGGGAATTTTTACGCAAAATCGATTTTTAACAAAATCGATTTTGGTTATTGGTGTAACTCTAAAACAAATGACCGTAGATGCATGAAATTTTCACTGGTTGTTTATATTTGCATTTTCTATACACAATACAATTTTGAAAATAATTTGACTTTTTTTGAACTGTTTACGGACATTGTCAGTTTTCAGTTTTTTTAAATTTTTTTTCTATAAATATCAATAAAATTTTATTTGTTGGGTAAAAAAGCTTGAAAATTTAATAGAAGGCTCCTAGGTTATTGTTTCAAAGGCAGATGAAAAAAATTAAAAATCCTTAGTCACAGTTTTTTTTTATACACGTTTAAAGTTCAAATTTTGACAAAATACGGAAAAATCACGAAAAATAGCAAATTATTTTGAGCTGAGAATTCATAAAAATTTTTCTTTTTAAATCTAAGATTTTAAAATCTAAGATTTTAAAATCTAATACAAGATTACTCATAAGTTTGTCTAACTTTATCAAAAAAAAAATTTCTACAAGAAAGTCAAATTAAATTTTTATGAGCGTTTTAAATTCATATTTTTACAACATTAGATATTCACTCGATTTCTCATGTACCGATTTCCTTATTTTCTTGTAATTCAAAAACGAATGACTGTAGATTCTTGAAAATTTCACTGAATGTTTATATTAGCATTTTCTATACACCATAAAATGTTGAAAATATTTTGACTCTTTTTGAGCTGTTTACGGACATTGTCAGTTTTCAATTTTTTTAGTTTTTTTTTCTATAAATATCAATAAATTTTTATTTGTTGGGTAAAAAAGCGTGAAAATTTAATATAAGGCTCCTGATATATCGTTCTAATAGCAGTTGAAAAATATTAAAAATACATAGGCAAAATTTTTTTTTATAAGAATTTAAAGTTCAAATTTTGACAACATTTATCAAATTTAGAATTTATTAATTATTTTGTGGTTAAAAATGTATAAAATGTTTAACTTTTATGGCTAAAGATTGAAAATTTAAAACAAGGCTCCGAGTAAATAGGTTATATATAAATTACTTTATTCACAATAATATCATCAAATATACTTGGTAAAATCATAGGCTGACTGACTGTTTTCGCTCAGAATCGTTTTTCTTATACAATGATATTATATTATTGAATTCAAATTTAACACCATCCATTACAGTGACCCGCTTGTAACCTACTGTACAGCAGAGCGACATCCACTTATCCACCTTTTTTTTTTACTTTACTTCGACAATCATAATAATAATACAATATAACGACAACCGTCCTTGATACCTATTGTAATATTATATAGTTTATCTGTGAAATGCGGCATCTCCGCGTGTATGACCAACCATTTCGACACATTTGTCTGACCACCGACTCCATTATATTATATATAACTAGGTACGGCGAGTGCCCGAGAAAATAAAAGCGAAATTCGCATCGAGATGGCACAGTACACAACTATTAACAAACGGGAAGTGTGCGGGCTAAGCTTATAACATGAAAGAGACACGATTGACATTATCGTCGCATCGATAAAACTGCGACGACGACGACGATATATTAGTATTATATTATGCTCGACGAACAGCCATTCCGGTACCTCAGTCTGTGTGTGTACGCCGCAAATGTAGCCCGTGGATGAGATTACTGCATCAGTAATACGTGTATTATACACATCGTAATATGTGGGACGTGATATTTTTACTACATGTTCGACCGATGTATGCAAATGAAAGCACTTAAAATGGAACGTGCAAACGGATAAAAATCTACCCCCGCGATTGTCACCAAATCCTTTTGATTTTGTATAAAACATATTTTTTATTTTTTTTTTATTTTGGAATATTGTGCCAATACCTTTGTATAACACCGGTATAATAATGATAATATACTGCAGTAGCTACCAGCTATAGGTGGTATATATAATATATCATAATACTATAATATGAATACCTGCATGTATATACATGACGCATATTATAGAGCACTTGTGTTTATACGGATTCGCCACACATGAAATGTTTGCATTAATTATTTTTTACCATCGTATTGTATAATATTGCGAACCGTAAGAATAGGACGGACAAGCCAAAATCCGAGAGTAGTCTAAAAAACAAAAATAATGCTAATTTAAAAACAATTGTTTTGGCTTCGTAACTATACTACCTGCAGGACGTCAATCGCACATAATATAATATACATTTGTAGGAGGAAAACAATAGGTAATCGTCGTTGCGATTTTGTTGCGCAACCTAATTTGAATATATTTTAACGTCAACCGTTTTAATGTCGTACACATTTTTTATAGCAAAGTCGATTAAATCGTCCAATGAAGCATGTTTTGTATTCTGTTAACGCCAACCCGCATGTGGATAACATACGTTTTTTCCACCGATTTATTCTGCTCGTAAATCATTATTACTATTGTATTCTATTATACGAGAATAAATCGTACGAAATACGTATTCACAACAACAACTTAATTTAATGATTAAATTGAAGTGCAACAAAACAATTAGGGTTTTGTAAAATTTTACGTTGTTACGATGCGAAAATCAAAAATAATTATTAATTTAATTAAATAATTATTGTTTATTTTATGGTAATATTTTAAGATACAGTTTTAAATGCCCATAATTTAATACCTATCATTGATAAATATTATTGCTGAAACAGCGCTTTGATGTAATTTTTAAAACATTAGTTATTAATTAATAATATTTACAGCAACGATTGGTATTTATTTGCATTTTTCTTTTTTAAAAACACTGGGCTACTGGAAAAAAATAATTAAAGCTTTGAGTAACGATGAAAGCATACCATAATATTTGTTGACAATAACCACACAATATTCAACTTTATCTGCTGTAAAAACTTCCACCAAGTTTTAAAAAAAACATATTAATAATATTTGCATAATATGTTTAAATAGTAATAAATGATTCAAATGATTTGCCATTAACACACATTTCCTGAATATTGACCCTTTAAAAGATTTTTAAAAAACTTTATTAATTTATTTTAATCAACGTCCAATCATTTATAAATTATGTGTCACAAAAAGAGGTGTTAAACTATAACATGAAGACAAAAAATACATCAAAATAACTAAAAATTTATTTCCAAAACAATATCTACCACGATTTCTTAGTGATTACCGAAATAAATATCCTGACCACAAAAATAGAAACAGTAATATACCAACATAATAATATATTATAAATTAAGTTTATAATCAATATTTAAAAACACGTTTCAAATTAGAAATTGTAAGAATTTATACAATTGTTTATTTTAATGTAATTTAACTATTTCAATTTAATATTGTATGAAGTATCAAAATTATAAAAACTTACTTTCCTACCTTTAAATTTAAATATTTAAAAAAATAACAATAATGGATAATTACAAAAGTATAAACATTTTTATAACTATTGTAGTTAAGGTGGAGGAGCGTGAGAGAGTGAAAAGAAATAAAACGTGAACAGTATACTAGATTAATTTTTCTTTAAAATAAACTTAAATGTTACAATATTGCACTATGACATTAAATAAAATTAGTTTGGTGGGTACCTAATCATTGAGTAACCAAAAAAATATTCAACATTTATTTTATAAACGTGTGTATTTATTGCACTGCGATTAATGATTTGCAGCTATTTCAAATGATATTCCATTTGAAACATAATTTGGGTATTCATAATATTTCATACCAATGGCCAGTGCTACCGAGGGTTTAATCAATAATTATCAATAAAAAAAGTCTGAAGCACTCGGGGACTGCTACGGTAAAGCAATTGCATAGCAATTTTGAAGCTATGTATCAGTAATTATAACTATTTATTTTTGTATGATATTAATTCAAGTAACATATCATTTTTGTGAATTTTTGTTTAGACAACTGGTTCGACTGTAAATAACAAAAAAACTTCGTTTCAAAAAATGATAACGCAGCATCTTACGATCACGCTTTTTTGTTACGATTTGTAATACCTATATGAAAAATAATTATAATAATACCTCTAAATCACGTTTTTCTGAGTCTTTATATTAATATGATCATAATATGCTCTGAATCTAAAATAAAATAATGTTAATGTAAATATTGGAACTATGATCAAATTGAAAATGAAGGAAAAATTTAAATATTGTCTTTATCTGAAACGTGCGAAACATAGCTAAATAAGTTCCATATTTTACAAGATTTAAATAAGCATTATAGTATTATATATAATTAGAATATATTTTAGAATACGTTCGCCTTTCAAAGAATTATTTGTACATTTGTAGGTTGTCATTTTCTTAATTTTTTTTTTTTTGGTGCAATGATTATAATATGTTTTCATGATTTAATTAATTAGACTCAATATATATTGATAACAAAATTAAACATAAACTAATCGATAAAAACCTGTACTAACAAACTATAACTAGTTCAAGACACTGCAATGTCTTCTCATCTCCTGCAGAAAAATTATCAAATTACTCTTTTTTTGTAGAATTAATAATGATACATTAATACACCAAACATCTATACCAGTGTCTACAAGTTCTTGTCTCAATGATGTATATAAATTACAATTAATAAAACCATTGTTATTGTACAAACCGATTTGATAAATATATATTTTGTTTTAAAGTCTTAAAATGTTGGCTATACGCAGTACACAAATTAATACATGAGACTGAATTTTTATAAACCGGTAATTTTGAATGTCCCACCCTGGATTTGAAAGTAAACTAGTACATAAGTAGTATGCTAAACATTTTTGAAATCGAGATGAAACTCTGGGGCATCTCTATGTTAAGAACTGTTCGATGTTGGTTATATTTGTTTTTATTCTAGTATCCAGTAGCTTACTTTTCGAGTTTCGACCCCCCATAATATTGTAACCAAATGGCCTATCAGGTTAATTTCTTTTTAATTTAAATCTTTCAATTATTGTTATTACCATATTTTATTTCTTATTTTTAATAAATCCTTTATTGAAGAAGCATTATTTTCTGGTATCTGGAAAATTAGTGCTGTCAACTAAATTTTAAAATCAGTTGATCTGAACTATTTATCTATCAGTCATATACTTATTTCTTCTGGGAGTTGGACGTTTGAGCGTGTACAGGTAAAATCGTAGGTCACGTAAATGTGATGACCAATTAGACCGCGCTATGCCAGGTAGATACGTTTTATTCAGATAATATATAAGTTCCACAGCCCATTTTTATATTATTTAATTTCCAGTATAGGTACGTTATAAGTACGTGAACCTATGTCTTTTATTATATTATTTATATTGTGTTAATGCACTTACTTTCATTATCTTATATTATTATATCAGTTTTACTTCCCTACTGTAAACAACTATATTTTATAAATTCTGTAATACAGTATTTCTCTATGAAGTATGTAGTAACATTTTTATAATTACCTAAGAACTTTCTGTGGTCGAAATCTTCGTACTTTGATATATCAGCAGTCTCGTTGAATGACCAGTATGGACTTATTTCTTCCTTGCTTATTTCTGCTGGAACTATTGGTTTTGCATCTGTTAACATTACATTCAATTGTGTTACACTTATTGAATTCATATGCATAAAAAATAATTGAATGTTATCATGGAATTTAATACAAAATGGAAGCAGTAGAGTGAACCGTCAGTACATTTCAAAGAAGAGTTCAATTTTGTGTTTAACGTATTGGACATAGACCGTTTATGACAAAATAACTTGTATACATATATTTTTTTAATAAGATTGATTTTATTTTCTAAAAAATTCAATGTGGAAAATTACAGTTGACATTGTTTTAACCTCAGTAAATATAATAGTATTACGGATAAACAATAATCATAATATATTAAAACTTTAATTATCCACACAATGTATTATTTATTATTACTTACCTATGTAAATATAATTAAACTAGTTTGGCATTATATTTTTTCTTAAAAACCAAAATATATATATATAAGGTATAGTTACTATTTTGTAACGTAAATGTTGTTAAATTTAGTATCTATATAACAAAATATTTCATTACTGCTTACACTATTCTTCAAGTTATTAAAATAAACAATTTGAATACCTAATTAAATTTATGGATTATGGTTTCAAAATTATTGAACTATAAATAGTTTTTTAAAACTTTAAACCGTATCCTTTTCTTGAGTAAAAAAAAAAAATATTAATAAATTGGAATTAACTATCCAACCAATATTTTAATAACAATATAAAACATATTGTCAAATTAGTTTTTACTTTTCTGAATGGCATGTTGGAATTTCCTTTAAAATGTTTAAGCTAATTTTAAACATAAACCCAGCTACTTGAAATATTAACATGCAATGCGTACTTTTTTTAAATGCAAATAATTAACTCATTTCATAGTAAATCTCTACGTTTCAAATATAATTAATTGAAAGTTAATCATTAAGTCAGGTATTTCATCAATGTTTCGCCTAAATGTAGAGAATCCTAAAGATAATTATTAATGATAAGTAATCATATTATTTACGTCTTGTGAAAATGCGCACTTAATAAGCCTCTTTTAAATTTAGGAAATTATTATTATTTGCTGGTAGTAGTCTGTAGTAGTAGTCTTATTGTTATTATTGTAATCTGTAAATAGTGATTAATTATTAAATAATTCATTTTTTTCTTTAGCTG
The DNA here is from genome assembly GCF_019925205.1 of Metopolophium dirhodum. Lineage (NCBI taxonomy): Eukaryota > Metazoa > Arthropoda > Insecta > Hemiptera > Aphididae > Metopolophium > Metopolophium dirhodum. The sequence goes on from NC_083566.1 coordinate 5,678,575, forward strand.
TTGTTAATTCAATAACTGTTTTGTATTTGTAATTGCTATCTATACTATGTAGTTACTATATATACTGGCTTACTGTTCTATTGGACATTGTTCTCATTAAATAATTAGTTAGGTCATAACTAATAAGTTATCTTTCTAAATGTAATGATCATTAAGTGATTATGATTTTAATAGCGATCTAACAAGAAGGGAGGTACTATAACTATAGAATATAATCCATAGAATAAGGAAAAATAATATAATACATTTTTATTTTTATTTCATTATGTGGCTACCCAATTTAATTTATATTTAACTAGGTATGTAATTTGCAATTCTTAATAAAAATGTTATAACAATTTTAATAACATTTTAATTTATTTAAAATATATTTTTATGGGAATTTAAGTATGAAAAAAAAAATTTAAAAATACACATCATAGTAAAATCAAGACATTCGTTGCTCCGCTCATAGTCTAAACTCTAAAGCATAATACATAATATTCTATAATTTATAGTTTTAGCATTAACTGTATGACAAACGATTAGAATATATCTAATATTACGATAAATTTGTAGTACTTATGTCCTATATATAATATGTTCGTTTAAAGAAAATAAAAAAACTGAGTGATATATCGCTGATGGTGAAATAGTCTACTTCTTCAATACTACAGGGGTAGATTCAGATGAATGAAACAAATAACGGAATTCAAGATGCATGCTAACGCTCTTCATTAAGCTCCCGCGGAATAGCCCAAATGATGGAATAATATATCGCGTAAACTGTAAACTATCTTCGATGAAGGTCGACTGGAATTTGTTTTGTACAAATCCAATTGGACAGATATACTTGACTAATGTTAAGTATCAAAAAACATACGGCGAGGAGGACAAATTGTTTCAATGTTTTAATCGAAATGATACCCGCGGTGTTAATTCGCGTTATGGTAATTTATCACTAAAGTTCGCCAGAGTTTATTATAAAGTTTGTCGTTGTAACAAGTTCGCAAGAAGGATTTTACGACTAAAAGCATTTATTATTCGCTACAGGAAGTGAAAATGTTTTCCATTTTTTCCGGATGCCATTTTTTTTTTCTTATGGCAAAACATCAACGTTTCAAGTCGTAGCTATTTAAATGTATGTATAAGCGCACGCCAGTAACTTTAAACTAATTTTATCAGTGCAGGATAATATGCACAACAATATAACGTTTTAAGCATTATTCACAACAACAGAAAAGAATAAAATCGGGGAAGTCGCTCAGCTATATGGTCATTGGTATATTGAAAACGTTGTCATTGAGTAGATCACTGTAATGAACGAATTCAGTTTGAATTTGATGATAAATCATTGCATTAAAAAACGATCCTGAATGGAGACGATCTGTCTTTATATTTTAGAAGATATTTTATTATGTATTTATACAGTATTAGTGATTTATTTAGAAAAGTTAAATTATTATTTTCAAAAACAAATAGCATAAGTATAATATAATATTTTTAAATTATTGCATAGAATATTAATTGTGCTTTTGGGCTGAATAACTTCTTGACCTAAATGAAAACTATTAGTTTTTAGGCCAGAACGATAATAATATGTACTTAGTTTAGAAAACTCTACTACAAACCAAATGACCAAACTAGTTAATTAGTTATAAATCTCCTTCAACACTGAGAATGAACTGCTGCCATTTAAATATTTAATTTGACCTAGTAAAGGCCTTTGATAAAGTTTGGCACAGCGGCATACTTTATAAACTACTATAAACAAAACATGTCCGGTCCTATGTGTCAAATTAGTAGGAACCTTCCTAAAATAACGGGCTTTTTTAATACTAAATCTTCACGACGTAAATATATTGTTGGGTTTTCACAAAAATCCTGTAAATCTCCCCTACTATTTAAAATGTATATAAATTACATGCCTTCAACGACCAGAATGAACACAAATTTTGTAGACGTTACCTACTATGTTGTTTCACTCCAGTATGAAAACAACATCATACCACAAACAAAATCCTATGTCTGAGGTCAAGTTTGGTGACCCACGACTACCTATCGCCTGGTTAAAGGAGTGGGCGATTTTGGCTAACCCGGCAATGGTGCCCCTAAGTGTTTGCTAATAGAAACACAAACAACGAAAGGAGTTCAAAAATAAATGGACATATCGCCGAATGGAACAGGCACGCAAGTTAATACCTTGGAATAAAATAATTTGGCACCAAACTCACTTTTTACAAACATGTCATAAATATTTACAATGATGCAATAAAAGAATCTGCGTGGCGCGTATTTATCCAGTACTTAACTCAAAAAGTTAATTATCCTTGAAATTTGTCATAGGTACCATTCAATACAATACAATCAGTCGTACACCAGCACGACAGAATTATAGTCGTCGCTGATTCATGCGCCGTGTCACGGATGGTTGTAACGTTCATCAGCGAGTGAAGGTCACTAAAATTGCATTTTTCGTGGCTTACACAACTTGCCCACACCGTTTCACTTATCCAAGTAAATTTAAACGTGATCAATTCAGTGGTTCATCCCATCAAATATTATATGCTAGAGTATAATATTTTGAAACCACTTAGTCAAGTCTCACCAGTTAGGGTCGACCCTTCTATTCCAACCCTTATATAATATAATAATATAGCTTTTACACAGATCGATAAATAGAACGTGATTACATATTTAAATTGAACTAATGAGTTATATTATTGAATACTTATAAATAAATCGGAATAATACTTTCTGACTGAGACCAAATGGATACATTATATTATTCTAGTTATATAACAATGATTCATCAGTCGTGCATAATACTATTTTGTTTTTGATAAAAAACATAATATACCGCACAATTCTATCACATACACACGTACATTTTCAGCTCCATTTCTATCGTTAAAACACTATTATTTGTGTCATAAAGAGTAAATGAATTCTGATTTTTATTCTCTTACTGTATATTGCATAAGTTTCACTATTTTAGGATTTTATTATTATTATAAGCACTTTATTTTCTTGATAAATCATGTTCTACATCATAAGTCATTGCATAAATTGCAAGTTAATTTGCGTTATAATAATTAGAATAATAATTGTCATCACGAAGGAAATTTAGCGTATTATGTCTTCTTGTCCATAGCTGTCGTCAGTGGTCTTAATAATTATAATAATTAACAGCATCTAATAACCATACATGATATAAAATAATTAGCAGCTGAAAATTCTCCAAAATAAACCACCGACGTATAAACAATAAAATAAAATAAAAATGACACTTTCCCCTCTCTTATTTCTTTTCTCTGAAATTTGTATGAAAAATTATAATCAAACTATGCTAAAATCTAACTTTTCTTAAAAAGAAGTTGTAAACATCTTCATCGACGTAAACTTCAACTTCTCCTTCTCCGTTCAATAAAAAAAAACGGGTAAGTGGATGTCACTCTGCTATACAGTAGGTTACAAGTGGAGTCAGTAATGGATAATGTAATGTATAATGAATTGTATTAAACTTGAATTCAATGATATAATATCATTGTATAAGAAAAACGATTCTGAGCGAAGATAGTTTGTCAGTCAGGATATTGTTTATTGTTATTATTTATTATAGCCTTTAAGTTGAATTAATATTATAATATTATAATTGTTTATTCGTAGGTATGGTAATAAACAAATAGCGTTAGAAATTAAAATCCCTTTTTTAGCAGTTTTTCGTAAATTTTCGGTAGTTTTTCCCGTGGCATTAAATAACTATTGAGAAAATCGGAAAATTACCTTTCTAAAGTATCATCTTAATCTAATTTTCTAAAAGATAAGGTACTATATGTTGAAATCAAAGCACTCCTTCTTGTAGAAATTTTGTATACAGGATAAAAATAAAAATAAAAAATAAACATTGTAAAACCACTGACTTCCTCGCTCCGCTCAGAATCTAAAATTTAAATACATATTAAAAATTAATTCGAGGTTTGTTTTTACAATTTTTTTTTTTTAACGTGTAATGGATCTTACTGTACCTCGTATATTATACTTATTTGTGCCCTAAGGTATGGATTGTTGTAAAAATAAATCTAAAAAATACATAATGTAAAACAAATTACATCCTGAAGTTATAAAATAAATTTAAAATACAATTTAAAGTAAAATATAATTTTATTTGATATTACATTACCTACTGACGTAATATGCAGTAGTATAACTGTAGTAATATAACATATTTTTTAATGTTAAAAAAATAATAGTACGATTTTTAAATACTAATGGCGCGCAAGTATAACAATAATTGTATTTTATGTTACAAATAATTATTTTAAAAATGTTTTTCATTTTCACGAAAATAATAAAAGGTATACGCCTTTAAGTTTTTTACTAAATGTAATTTGCCGTAACATTTTGCCCAACATGAAGGGTTTCACAATGTTATATATATTTTCCCTGAGATCTTATTCAAAAACTATGCACATTTCTAAATATTGGTTATGAAATCTCAAAACGTATCTCATTCGCAACTATCCAAAATGATAATTTATTATTAATATAACATTTCGTTATAAGTCTAAAGCCCTTTTCACACGATGATAGTTATGGTACTATATCTAGCATACTAGCTAGTCTAGTATATTGCGTGTAACCTAGTATACTAGTACCTGTATATAATTCTATTCACACCATAATGTGCTATGCACTGTAAAAAGTACTGGCTGCAAAATGATAACGAAATATACGAAAATATCTGTATGCTAGGTGCTAGGTGGTACAATTTCAATCGTTTGTACTTGTTCATAATCATGAAAAAAACTAGTTTAAACTTACTAAAACTGGTGATCAACTGATAATTTATAATTTTTATTGTAATTAATTTGTATAATATTGTGTTGATCTCGATCGTGATAATGATTTTGATTGATAACATGTCTGTATTCTGATTGGCGGACAATATTTCTATGCTGGTAAATAGTGTGGAAAATAGGAAATGTTCTATTATCAAAAATTGTACAGTAGCTAGTATGATTCCTTAACTAGTATACTATATTATAATTCACACGGACCTAAAAACTAGTATACAAGCTATCACACTAGATATAGTACCATAACTATCATCGTGTGAAAAGGGTTTAAGTTATCAGTAGTTTTATATTTTATATTAAATGTATAGAGTTGCCACTTACAGTTGATTTTCATAAGATTTTTCTAGCGTTATTTGTTTTGAGTAAATGTTGAATTCAATTGTATGCCATAATAATATTAATACTAATGGAATAATGTATATTACTATAATACAATAATGGAGTTAAATTTACATTTCAAATTAAAAAACAAATATTTATTTAAACCAAAATAGGTGCCATATTATATTATAAAACAGGTAAGAAGTAATAATTATAATATCATTTCATAATATAATATAAAATTATTATAAACTTAACTAATAAATACAATACCGATGCCGTGTACGTTGTAAAAATAGCTTAAAATTCATCTAAATATTTAATATAATTAATTGTGTAGAGTAAATAAAAGTGTACGTATAGTGGTAAAAAGTGTTAAACTCCTTTGAAATATACGTATAATATTTTTGTAATTGAAAAAACATTATCTTAAATCATTATTTTTCATTTGAATATCCAATTTTGCCAAAAACGTTAGCACTGTATATACACTTAACACCGCTAGTCTCAACTATACAGCAGAGCGATTTCTCTGGTTTTTTGTTCGTGGATTTCAAAAATAGATATAAAACAAAATTTGGCGAGTGCTGTTTTAAATTGTTTTTTTTTTTTTTTTGATGATAACTTTATGGTATTTCCAACCATTTGTAACATTACATAGCTATGTAATAACAAAAGCAACTTAAACATACATCTCTGCCTTTCACATATCACGACGAGTACTTTAAAAACCCCACCCAGCACTTAAATGCATCCTTTGATGGAATAAGAAGATGAAAAAATCATAATATATGAATGGCGCTTTAAACTTGTCTGATGTTTCGTTTTATTAAGAAGCATGATGTCAGAAATTATATCCTGTTATTCTATTTTTGTTCACTGTGTTATCCATTCCGTGATCCAATCTACACAAAATAATAATGTGATTATGTTAATTATGTATGATTATTTATATAAATATTAAGTTTATTTTAATAATTGTAGATTACGTATATATGAGTATAATAACACAGATTAAACAAAATACAATTCATTTTATTTTTAGTTCATCTGTAACAATATTATTAAAGTATATTATAATTTAGAATACTCACCACTTTAGTGTGCTATTTTAGAATCAGATCGGAGAGATAAATGTATTGGTTCTACAATCATGATAAGTGTTTTTTTTTGTCATTGGTCTGAAAAAAAAGCTCCAATCATGAACTTCTAGAGTGGTGGTGCCTCAGTGCTTACTAGCAAATTAGACCTAGTTATTACGTTCAGGGTCAAAAGTAGATATTGTCGAGTTATTTTTAAAACAACTAAGAAACACAAACAAATCTATATATTTTTTAAATTTTAATATCACATCGGAACCTCCATAACTCTAACGTCTATAAATCGAATTTAACTCGAAGGAATATCTTTCACCTTTTAATTATACATGCCTCTACTTACCATTGTTTCTATAAATCTATAATTTGAATTTTTAATAAATAGAATTTGTTTTTTTATCGACTGATGTATGTTATTGAAGCTTAATTTAATTATTAAAATAATGAATTGGTAACTACGGTTCCTAAAACTAACTGTACCATTTCCGATCAGAATAATTTTTCGTCATACAATGATTTATCATTGAATTTAAATTTAACTCATCATGTACACTAAATTACTGAGAATATCATCTGACGAGGTACACTCGACACTTACGACTATATAGTACAGATTAACTTACTATTTGACAGCTTTTTTCAAAATATAATATTAGAGAATTCGGCTTGAATATTCATTATACAGTAAATAATTATAAAAAATAAAAAATAAAGGTAACAATACAATTCAGATATAAATAACTAAGTATAAATTATATTACCATTAATAAATCTAAAATACAATTTCTTTTTTTTAAGTGTCATAGTATATAACCAACTTTTTTTAATTATGATAATTTATATTAAACATATTGTGCATCTTTAATTAAAAATAATAATCATTAGAACTTACAATAATTGATTTATTTATTTAAAATACTGTGACACATTACTAATAACTATATTATTCGGCAACATAACTTAAACATAGATGTAATAATAATCTAAACAATATTTATTATATGGAATTATTTCTTCGGTTGCGCGGTTAAAGGAAATAAATCACATTATAAAAACGATGGAAAATAAATAATATAATACAGATGCATAGTCGGAAACTAGTCCTAAAATGTCTAGGACACCATTTTGGATAATTTACCATCTTATATTATGATTAAATGCTAATTTATTCAAAAATCGTAATAATACACAAGACAAGCAAAAACTTGTGCCGAAATGCGTAGTATAAAGGCTTATTTATTATCTTAAATAATACAACTAATATTAATTCTTTAACGACTGATTTAAGTACATCCAATACACGCTTTCAACAATTATATAGACTTCCCCATTTTTAAATTGCACCGTTGTATATTGGAGCAATAATTGGTTTTTTTTGTAAGTACCTCTCACGCCATAATATTATGTTTTTACCACATTTAAATAATAAAATGATGATCCTTTGGCATTTTAGATAGATTTACGCCAAGACGTGCCAACACTGCTATATTTTATTAAAAATAATTCAAAAATCTCATCTGGTTTAAGATTGGAAGTTCTTTTGTTAAGAGAACCCCGCATGTTTTTCTTATGAACTTATAATATCTGATTGTTATAACTGATAAGTATATTATCAAATGTGTGATATTATAAATTAAAACAAATTATATTTAATTTAAAAGTTTTCTTTTAATTTTTTTCTTAAGTAAAACGCGTTACGTAGGTAGTTAAAATATTTTTTAATTTTAAATATAGACCATTTCATTTTATATTGACTGTTATTATTTAATCTATCTACCGAAGTCATCAGCTGGTTTTTTGTATTTTTAAATAATTGCATATTTTATTTTAGAGTAATAAATAGCAAATTGTTCTAAAAATAGATTATTTTGATCACAGTATAATTTAATAATGATCACCTAACACTTAACAGTATTCGGTATGGTGTAATCGGACTATGTGTTTTGATTAATTATTAAAACAATTGTACATCATTTGTATAACATAATAAATATTAAACACAACTCTAACTAAAAATATATTGTATTTTAATATTGAAAATTAATGAGTGTTTTAGAATTAATTTTGATTAAATAAATAAATATTACATAAATTAGATTACAATTTTAGACTATCACTTAAATTTGGTACCTAAAATATATTATGGGAAAATCATTGAAACTCGACTATACTTAAATCATTATGGTTGTCTGATGTTCTGTTTCTTCTCGCTTGTATTTATAATTACAATTTTTGAAATTCTTTAGAAAATAATTTGGGTAATTTAAACAATTATAAATCCAATTAAGGTGTATGTGTTTAATATCCATAAAAATAATTATTGTAGATAGTTATTTGTTTATATATATTTTATGTTTGTTGATTATGTTACTTTAAATAATATTTATAAATATATATATATATAAAATAAAAATAATTTATCAGTTTTGTAGAATTAATTGTTCAGTGATTTCATTACATCGTAATAATGATAAATTAGTAAATAAAAAAACAAATTTAAATTACAACAATATTTTATAAGTAGGTATTCGAATTAAATTATTTTATATTTATTTCTTACACAATATACCAAAACAGTTTTTTAATATTAATTTTGTTACTTTGATCATCTGATTAGGAAAATATAACTTAAAATAAATAAACAAAAAAAATATGGTAGCTTTTATTTTACTACTATTAGACAATAGACATTCAGTTATTCTTATTCAAACTGTATATTTATTAATTTTCTTGCTATATATTGGTTATAACACGTATAAGTGGAGTTCAGATGTTGCAGTTTTATAAACCTCTAAAAGCACTTCAAATAATGAAAAAAAGATCCTAAAAATACTATAAAGAGCACGAAAAATCCTAAACTAAATAGGTAGGTATACAAACAATTATTTTAAAACTATAAAAAAACCCATTATTTGAAGTTTTATTCATAATATTTAAAATAATATATTAGCGTTTAGCAGCTGCGTACTATGAATATTATAAAATAGTTATAAATTCTAATTTCTATTAATTTTAATTATTTAATTTATATCTACTATTAAGGCAGTAAAATATTGTATGCATATAATTATCATATATTAAAGCTTAATATTATACTAATATAAGAAGCAGAAAATAAATTCCTACATAATGCGAACTCTACTTATAAATATTTAAAAAAAAATAATATATAACGATATTATAATCTTAATAAAAAAACTTTGTTAGCAATAAAGTTCTTTTTTCGTAATAGTTTTGATAACAGTAACGTAGTGACCTTATTAAAATGAAAACTATATAATATGGCTATAACATGAAAATTTGAATATTTTGGATAATATTTGGCATCAGGTATTTACAAAAATGTATGAATATTATAATATATTATTATTTTTATAAAGTTTTGAGTCGATACCGATTTACCGTAAAACGGTTAAACATATTATAGTGGAATGACGTTGGCATGGTTATTTTAGGCAATATCTAAAAAATATGTAGCATATTGTTGCAGATTAAAATAATAATAGTGTATTATTATAATATTCATATATTCATATATTATTATATATAAGTTGCTATTGGTTAATCGGGCTTGTTTGTTGACTTTTATTATTTTTTTTTGTCAATATATATAATATATATATAAAATAAATGAATGTTTGTGTGTAGATTAGACCTCTGGAAAGAAGATAAGCTAATTTAAAAAGTGTTAAATTTGGTTTTTTTTTATTCATCGGATTTTAGTACGGTTAGGTTAGGTTAGGATTTTGTATTAATTGATTATATTAATCCACCGTAAGTGGAATTAAGTAAAAACTACAAATTTGGTATAACTTTGATACTTTAGAGTTAAATCATACAGTTACGTACAAACAGCACGGGGTCCGCGATCTACCGCAGGTAGATTGCCTACCTGATAATATACGCTGCGAATCAGAATTTTTATTCGAGGTGACAGAAAAGTTAAGATACATTTTGAACACCATACACCGAATATTAAATAACGAATTGAACAAAGTTTAAGTCATATAGGGTTGGTACATTTAACGGGCAACGAAGTGCACGGGATCAGCTAGTAGTATATATACCTATATTTATAAAGAAATATATAGTAAAAAGTTAAATAAATAAAAAATGTCAAATATCTCAAAAATAGTCAAAATATTATTTTAAATTATACCAAATATTGGAATAATTTCTCACCAGAAAAGATATTGAAGTTGAAAATCCAAGAATTTTTACTGTTCCAAAATTTTACGACAGAAACAAGAGTAAAAACAAACGCGTAATTATTGTAAATTCAATATATTTATTGCTGCGCTCAGGATCTAAAACAAATTTATATAAATAAGTAAATATTTGTTATCAATAATTTTGTCACGTCTTATAATTTTTATTGTGTTTACACATTTTTACTTAGGTTATAGATTAGGATAGATAATATGCTTGAAACGTATCAAGATATAATAATATGTTCCCTTATAAACATAATTAATATATTATATAGGTATTGTATGTATCATTCACAAATTTTAAGTTTTTGGGGTGGGCACAACTTTTTTTTTTCTAACCGATTTTTGTGACACTTTGTTTATTACATAGAAACGCAAATCAACAATAAACAAAATGGAAATCAAATTAAATTTCCATCAAAATGTAGCATGCTATTGTCTAGATATTTTTCCACTGTATTGTACCCAAAAACATATTTATGATTCCTCTATTTTCCAAACAGAGGAAAAATATCTAGTAGCATGCTACTTTGATTTAAGCTCTGATACGTGTATAATTTTTTCACAATACTGCAAAATATTTAGTCCAATCAATTAGGTATATTTACAATAAACGAGATGTATGTATTTTGCTATATTTTGTTTTCCTTGAGTGCTGAGGATCAGTTTCAATTAGAAGTCATTTCTGGAAAATATGTAGGTAGACAACTTTTTTCCAGCTAAAACATTGTCACAGTATTTTATACACATAGTTGTTATATCTTGTTTTAATTAAAAACATAAATTAGAAGATTTGTTTTTGTTCTCAAATACAATACTTACATTGTTACAAGCAATTATTATTATCAAACAATATATTATTTCAAACAACTTTTAAGAGTTCGTAAAAATATGTCAATGTTTTATTTTTACTGCAGTGTCCAATACGGTCAACAAGTTGATGAAACATTCAGACATATTAGGCTTTTGTTTATAGTTTATAGCTTACATTTTTAAATACAAATACTAAAATACAGTGTTTGTAAAATGCCTATACTGACTTTAGCCTTACATAGAACTCCATATAAATAATTAACGCTAAGTTTCACTATAAAAAAAATAATAAAACAATACTTTGATGCAAGTATGAGAAAAAAATTATGGTATTATTATTTATGTAACGGGTGATGTTAATATTTTGATAATGTGGTCGATGTTGACATTAGCCGGATGATATGATATCAATGACCTTTGGATAATGTTTTAACAACTATTATAACAATGTATCATAAAACCAATAATCTATGTTGTTGGGCTTCTATAATAATAATAATAATTGTAATCTATCGTTTGTGATATGCGAGCAGTATATTATCAGATAGGCTATAGACGCAGCAAGATTCGTACGTCTTACGTGTGTATTATATATATATATATAATATAGAAAATAGTTGTAACCCGTGCATTTCGTTGCTCGTAGAAAAAAATGCCACCACTTAAATTATTCAAACTTTGTGTTAAATGTGTTACTTAAAACCCGGTAAAATTATGCTTGAAACTTAAGGAAAACAATTCAAAGCTTAACTTTGATTTTTAACACATTAATCATAACATTGCACATTAGTACAGAGTATAGTGCCAACTAACCGCCTAACCTAACCACCTAATACGTTAACGTAAAGACCACGTAGGTAACAATTGTCTTTTTTCTAACGTAAATAACGTTATTATTGCTTCAGATTTCTTTTTTTTTCTGTGTATTTTCATAAAATGTTCTTTCATATTAAACTTGTCCTGACAATTACGAACACAATAAACAAAGAATCATCCAAATCGGTCAGGTTGCTTCGGAGCCAATCCGAAAGAAAGATTTCATTTCTATGTATTTCTATAGATACCTATAGAAGATAGATTATATAGTATAGTTTTAACGAGTTACTAATGATACAACATTGGATTGAGTGTTTTTTTTTTAAATATAATTTTTAATATCGAATTAAAATGTTATTATTTATTATTATATTGTGTCATACTTCCGTGACATTTCGAATTCCGTAAAATAATAGAAGATTTAAACAATTACACTAACATAATTTAATAATATAACATATATATATATATATATATGTATTATGTAACTTTTAATATTATTCAGATATTGTTAATATTTTATGTTTTACACAAGAATAAACTACATAATGGCCCCAAAATGCGAGGCTAATTTTGAAATATTTACATAAATGTTAAAACTACACGGAACATACTTGTATAGGTATATTAAATTATAATAATATAATATTCATCCAACCAACAGAGGAGTTTATACAAAAAAAAATAATGTATTAATGAACACACGACTATCCGACTATCGGAGAGATACAACCTATATACCTGGTATCCTCGGAGAGATCCTACAACCTGAGCTGATAATAAAAAATATAAAAATAAACAACACATACAAATCGATAAAAATGATTGTAATTTTTATTTTTGTATTATTAATTTATGATCATATTATAATATGCATGTAATACGATTTGTGGAAAATAATATTATATTGTGAAATCAAATGAACGATAATACAATAATTTAATATTCGCGGAAATATATTTTGATTATTTCGACAAGGAAAATCATTTTTAAAGTCTAATGTACCCCTATAGGTATGTTTAATAATAAAATATAATGGTATAATTAATTAACTCGGCAGTCGCAACGTCTGAAATTCAATGTCACATATTATTATTGTTATTATATTATAAACATACACGCGTCTGTATTATTCTTTATATGAAATCATTGTTGTAAGGAGGGAACGTCATGGAAGCTATATTACCACGGAGCAATAACCATTTTGTCGACATGACGGCTTTCGCAACAGTGTTCATAAGTCGTGAGGTCGTCGTAAGGGGTTGAACGCGCAGAGTACCGATTGTTATATAGGAATTCCCATGGAAAACTATTTCAAATTTAAACTTTCCCGAGACACATGTGCTTTGCACATTTAATTAGATACGTGGCGCCACTTTACTCGGCGTGTATATACATATTCGATATACATCCTCGTGGGGTCACGTGCGTAGACGAGTGGTGTTGTTGGTGGGGGGGAGGGGGGTGGGGGTAAAACGTAACGCGTAATATTTTATTTCGTGTTTAACGACTGAAAAATTCGTGTAACGTCGTCAATTTACTAAAACCTATCTCGTAGGTTGATGGGCAGAAAAAGTATGTATACAACAGCGAACAGACACCGATGTTAGGCGCCGCGCTGCAAGGATCGCATTGCGAAAACAACTACCCCATCAATAATTCGTTTCGCTGTTCAACCGAACGTAACGCCGAGGCAATCAATGGGCACGGTCGCGGCACAACAGCAAAATCGTCTAATTTACAGTTTTTGAATTCCTGTCGCGTCGAAAATAATTGAATATTACAGTGTCGTCACGGTTCGAGAATGACGATCTGTTAATAATCTGTTTTCCATAACGCGAGATCGTTGTCTTAAAAAAATCACGTCCACCTAGCTGCTAGACGATTGATTCACACTGCAGGTTAGGGTCTCCAAACAGTGGCGAAAAATATGGCCTGCAGCTCGATTGCGTTTGTGCAGAACAACGATATTAATGCTACCTCGTTAAAGAAATTAAGGCAACATTATTATTCGTTAATAATACGGAATCAGGATAGTATAGTATTATTTAAAATTTACGTGCAATTATAAGCGGTTATGTGTCCAAATTAAACTGCTTAAAACTCCAGGTGGTTCTATCCGTGATCGAAAGTTGAAATTACATTACCCATTAAATGTTATGTAGGCACCTACACGGAAAACGCACGACACCGATTTTCGTGTAATTAAAATTTAGAACGAGGAGAGGGTAATAACAATATTGTGAGTACCGAATCTCATTTAAAGTTTCCAAATGTTCAACGATTTTGCTCTTGAAACATTGTGCAATGCGTGGTAGGTGCCTTTTTAATTGTCTTAAAACAATAACCTTTTGTTGACAAAACATATTGAAATGAGACATTTTCTAAAGAAGCAGAAGTCACGTATACCTGCATAGAAAAAACTTTAAAAATCCAATCTGCCTCGTAAACGGTGATTACATATTTCGTTGTCTGTTAATAAAATTCCAAAAATATATTTTATGATTAGAAAAAAAATACGGTTTGTTCGTAAAATGCTAAGTACCAATAATAATAAATAATAATATAATAGAAATCAATATAATTTTATGTCACTCGGCAAGAACAACTTTTTTCATTAACTTGTATAATATAATATTTAGTTATTTGTCATTTTAGTTTAAACCAACAAGAATATTAAAAACTAAAATTGATAATTATATTATATGTGGACGTTTAATTATGTTGTACTTAGATAATACCTATTCAATGACCTATATATGCATTATGCTTGTATCAAATATAATATTATATTAGTGTAAGTTCTAAACTTATTTCTATTCAATACAATAATAGTATTGTAAGTTAAACTGTATAATTATTTTCTCAAATCCAAGGCAACTATATGAATAGGAATTAAAAAATAAAAAATAAAATTTGTTTTAAGAAGATAGTTCCAGAAGTAGTTATTCAATTAAAATAAAATCAAGAGCGATAATAACAGAATTTATATATAATACCAATACCCAAAGAATAAAACCAATTATCGACAATCGTCATTGTTGTGCTCCATTTTGTTGTTTCTTTTTTTTACTTTGATTTTATTATTAAAATAATATGTATCTATTAGATTTGTATTAAATGCACTGCAGAGGTAAGAAACTACATTTTTTTTCATATACCCTACTAAATTTATTTTATTTTAATATTAAAATGGTTAATGTTATATTGTAGAATAGCGTGGATACTCAGACATTATTAAATTCAATTCTTGGGTGCTAACCTCAAATACTGTACTCTGGTAAATTGCATTACTATAATATTGTAATGCTTACTTATAGCACCTACAATTTTATTATCGCTCGGTTAATAAAAATGTGTAGTTATAATAACTGTAGAATTATAGCATTTAAAGTTTAAGACTCCCAGTTAAATTTTCTCTTTGTAGGCAGTTTTGAAAAGTTTAAAAGACATTACATTACTCAATTAAATATTTATTTATACTTTAATGAAGACAATATTTTAATTATAAATATTATGTATGTCAACAATTGTCATAAAAAATACAATAATGTAAAATCTCACTAATACCCATTAAAATTTAACAAATCGTTAAAAAATTTAACAATCCATTTAACATCAAACTGTCCATATAATCTGGAATCAGCTGTCTACGATTGGTTTGTTAAATGTTAATGAGTTGTTTAAATTCTCGATTTGTTGTGAGCACTAGCATTATAATTGTATACTTTGTAAATAGTACACAGACAAAGCTACACAGCAATGCAGCTCTATAATAACATAAAACAGATTACAATATTTCGTACTATGGTTAAATGCTGAACCACGCTTGTATTGGAATTTCTTTTGCAAAGGCGGTATATTAATAGTACCCAGTGTTGTTGATATATGATGTCTATTTTCGCTTAGCGATATAAGTCTGATTAGTGCTTACGGTTTATCTGAAGAGCTATCGTGTACTAAGTGAGTGTTATATACAGCTGCTGTAGATAAGTGTATTAGTACTTTATACATTTATGATGAGAAATGAACATTGCTGTAATGCGCGTACTACGCGTCTGAAGACTAAACATATTAATATATTTTCTGTAGACGTTGTGACCAGTTCAGGACTATTGCCTACCATCAGTTATCGGCAAATCAAAATATTTCGGAAAAACAAATAAGAAATAAATACATCTGGTGAAAACGCCATACCGAATACCATACGCGTACCTACATAATATTATAGTTATCTTTTGCAGTATAAATATGCAATCGATTTAACGGTGGATGTATAAATTAATAATGTCACGAGATTTTCCTAAAGATAAGCAGAGATGCAGCTCGGCAGTGATGATGAATACTACACTATTTAGTATATCTAAGGTACCACCCAACTATAATATTATAGACTCATCGTTCGTTTTTGGTGGACTTCACTTTTATTACATTTAGAAGATTTTTATTCGATATAACAATATTATTATGTTAACATATTTTTCAAGTCTTTGATTTTATCGTATATTATAATTTTCTCTGATTTAAACTTCAGCATTTTAATGACATTATATACATAAATTAAAACACAGTATGCACATTATAAATTCACATATATTTGTTTTTTATGTTCCATAATGACTTACTCGTTATCATAACTAATTACACCCCTTATATAATATATCATATTATTATAGGTTTTGGTAGAAGTATTTTTAGCAAAAGAAAATATTATATATAACATTTAATTGAGGCACCGTTATATCAGGTATTAAAAAGCTGCAATCGGGCTGCTTTTAAAATCAGATCGGGAAAAATACCCACCGCCCCGCCACCCTCAAATGAACCACTGCCTTATATAGGATTATGGTAATGTTATCCATTCTACTATTGATGTGTTGTATATGTTGGACAAACCGTTAAGGTCTGCGATGCGTCTAGAGTGGTGCCCAAACATTTCCCACTAACCCATGCAGTAGACAATTTTGACCACCCACCATTACCTACCACTCGAATAATAATAGTTTCACAAATACCTAACTTGTAAATTTGTTTAACCATTTATAACTAGAGGCCATAATTTAGTTGCTTAAGGACATTGTACATGCCAGTTAACAGGGCCCATCTACCCACCACCACTGAGCACCCATGCGACATTGCACTACTTGATATACAGTGTGGGTGCAACTGCACATTGCCACCCAATTGGGCGCATAAACCAAATATGGTCTGGCCTAAAGACTTAAGTACTCAGCACTAAATAAACCAAGGAATCATAACTTAATAATACATGTTCAGGTGGTCAATCTGAGAATACATTTTTTATGAATTTCTAACTCAAAATAATTTGCAATTTTCGTCATTTTTACGTATTTTGTCAATATTTGAACTTTAAATGCTTATAAAAAAAATTGTGACTATGGATTTTCAATTTTTTTCATCTTTGAAACAATAACCTAGGAGTCTTCTATTAAATTTTCAAGCTTTTTTAACCAACAAATAAAATTTTATTGATATTTATAGAAAAAAAAACTAAAAAAAAAATGGAAACTGAAAATGTCCGTAAACCGCTCAAAATATTTGGAAAATGTTATGGTATATAGAAAATGCTAAAATAAACATTCAGTCAAAATTTCAAGTACCTACGGTCATTTGTTTTAGAATTGCACCAAAAACCAAAATCGATTTTCTCAAAAACAGAAAGTCCCGTTTTTCCTTAATCATTCTTTTGTTTTTCACGTCGCTTTTGAAAACTACTGGGAAATGTTTACTTTTGATCCCCCAAAGTACCAACTAGGTTCACTTTCCCATCAGAAAAATTACTGTAGAAGACAGTCCAAGCATTTTTACTGTCTAAAAAGGTGATGACAGACACAAAAAAAAAAATTTAAAAAAACACACATTATAAAATCAATAAATTCATTGCTTCACTCAGAATCTAAAATATCTTAAAAAAATAAATACTATTGAAGTTAATTAATAATTACAATTTTAAGGTTATGCCTAACAGTTGTATCAACGCCAAGGATGCCTATTGTCTTATTTTAATTTACTACAAAAATTAAAATAAAATAATTTATCTATTTGGGAGTTTGATTGATAGAGTTCGTTTGACATTATCGTATTCAACTAAATACAATAATTATACAGCTAGTAATTATCAATAATTACCAAGGCTGGGTAAGTTAATGATTTTTTTTGACTCAGTTAAGTTAAGTTAATATGCACCAATAACAAAAAGTTAAAAGTTAAAAATTAATTTAACTATGGGTTAACTCAGTTAAGTTAAAAGTTAATACACATTTTTTGTTAACTTTTTATTAAGTTGAAAAAAAGTTAATTTGTTTATACAACACTAACGTACTTAATTTTTTTCCAACCCAAAACTAAATTATAGGATATAGTGTTAATACTTCATACAGATTTACATATAAGTAAGATTTGAATGATATAAATTTATAACTTTAAACAATTTACAATACATATTTTTTGACATGAAAACGAAATAGATTGAAATAGTGAAATATTATAAAATTAAAAACAAAATAAATGAACTTAACTTACTTCTTAAAATGAAAAAATAACTCGTTAATTTCACGTTAATTAAGAAAGAAATTTAATAAATTAACAGTTAAGTTAATGAAAAGCCAAAAGTAACTAGTTAAGTTAAAAAGTTAAAATAAAATTAACTTTTTAACTTAACTTTAACTTTTTAACTCGTTAATGACCAGCCTTGATAATTACTAATAACGTATAATAATATAGTATAATTATTTTAATCAATGATTTGATATTACGTGTCTAGTCAATTTTCATTTTTAATAAATATTTTATTACAATAATTACTTTAAGTTTGTATTTGTATATCACTTTTAATACAAACTGTTTAAAGAAATAAACTTGACTCACAATCTACAGCTGTTTATTGATAATTTAGCTATCATTATTTTGTTTAACTGATAAAATGTTGTTTTCTCCTCAGGCCCTATTACAATATGTATATTTAAATTAAACCCAGCAATCTATTATTATTTCTATTCAAATATTAATTGTTATTTCTTAAAAAAATGTTTCAAAATTAATCAATTTTTTTTGTCATGGGGTTTTTGAATGTATATGACATATTAAAAATATTAGGGTACAAAAGAATCGCAATTAATTTATATTTTTATTGAGAAAAAAAATATATTATATATTATATATATATTATATAATATATTATTATTATTAATTAGTATAATTGAAGAGTCAAAGTTAATAAAGTGAATTTTACACCACTATAAAACTGTATCTTGTATTCACTGTTACTAATATAAAATAATTATGTAAAAAAATGGCCATTAAAAGGATAATATTATATTTACTTCTCAAAATAACTCTGAACAATATTTGAACGAAAGTTATTTCGTTTTGGTTTCGGATTCGTGGATGCTTAGAAATAGATCAAGGAAAAAATAAATATTATTATTAATGAATAAAATATTAAATTATTAAATAATAGATTTATTATGAGATTCAATATTATACTCGTAATTTATTATTAAAAAAAAAAAAAAAAACAGACATGCAAACTATAAAAATAACACTAATGGTAAAATTAGTTAAGGACGTAAATTCATCTCAAGGAAATAATTTATCGATGATAATTCAATCGAAATTAATTATTTTGAACCATGCAAAGTCATTTGTTTAATTTACTCAAAATAACTCAGTACACTGTACTTAACAAACAATAATTTGTGTACGAATCAAAATAATTCGGATGCATAATACATATTCATAAATCATAATATATACCTAATGTGACTATTCCGTTAATGAAACACTATAGCGAGTATAATATGGCGCATAAAGTTCGATTGATTAAATGGATTAAATTAAAACGATTATGTGGTCTTAAATCGATTAACAAAACGTAATCAAACTGTTTAAGTGACATCTGTTTTATACCAGGTTTAAACACGAAAGCATGTGACAGTAGCATTAGGTTTTTCATGTTTACATTTACAATATCTGTTCAGTAGCTGGTATATGTATTTAAAAACATATTTAAGCACTATTTATTTTCGACTGTCATATACTTTTTGAAATGCGAATATTTTACAAGGTATATCTAACTCAAAAAGTAAGTAACGGAATAATGTTTTCGGTGAACGACAAAAGTTCAGTAGACGTTGTTTGTTCAGGTCCACGCCGGTTTAAGTCTAGTGTGAATTGTATTTCGAACACGTTGCCGAGTAGGCTGTAAGTTATATAGAGCGAATTTAAATATAACTATAAGAATTTTATGTATTTAAGTGCCGATCACATTTTCATTCAATTTTTATGTTGAAGTAAATAAATGCCACTTATCCATTGAATACATAAAATAATATTACTTACCTATAACTTTTAAAGTGCACTTTATTTTCGAAAAAAATAAAATATCATGTCTTTAATCTTCATATGAGTTAAATAGATGAATCCAGTTTGACTTGGAATTTTAAAAAAAGAATAAGTTGATTTAGTTATATTTACACACAATGGTTTATTAGAGTATCTTTGAATAAAAAAAAACAAATAATAAACTAACCACAAATAAATCAAAATTATTTACGTAAATCCTAGTATGACAAATGCTCGTAAACAATAACATAAATTTTAAGAAAACTATTATTCTTTGATTCTATAGGTAGTAAATCACATTAAGTCTTTCAACTTTGATATTAAAGTATTAAAATAATTAATGTAATATTAATATCACTTTTTGGTACAACGATAAAATTATTATGTTTTCATTTGAAAGTAAATTCAAATTATCGTTTTTACTAATAATATATTATATTTCATATTTTATAATATGAGTTTTTAATGGTTGGTTTTAATTAAGCTACCTAATATCCTGAATTATTTTATAATTATAGTAATAAATTGTTGACTTGTTTGGTATTTGAAATTATTTTATATTTTTAATATTTTACCACACTATTACAAACATTTAAAGCGTCGTCGTTAAATTTTTTTTAAGATTTATTATACTAATAATATGTTTTTAATGATGGTAATATTTATTATTGTAAAAAAGAATTTAGAATATATTATAAAAACGCTCAAAGTTCATGAAAAAAATACATATAATAGATAACTCTGAGAAGAATGTTTGTTTTATAATATTGATACAACATAAAATATTATGCGTGTTCCATTATTCAGTAAGATCATGTGATTTGATGATTGTAATTTATAATACTTATCAAATATAAGACTTATTTATTTAAATTATACATATAAGGCTTTTTTTTTAATTCAAAAAATATGTCTATACATTATTATAGTATGACCAGTTTGTGTTTTAGTCCAAACGAATAATATTGTTGTATTATTTTACAGTATCGTAATTAATTTTTACTTCTTATTCCACATTGTAGGGGTACTTTAAATTCATTTTCACTGGTTTTATTCATCTTCATATTTATTGTCATAGGTTTATAAATACAGCGGATTCGTTTATTTTAGTACAATTTTTTGAGTTGTTTATTTTATTGATTTTTGTTAGTTTTCTGGTATTTTATGATGCAATAGTATAGTTCTAATAAATATATAAATATTTTAAGATATAAAATGGAATTATATTGAGTCCTTAGAAATTTAAATTGGTAAGCATCTGTTATCTTTACGTATAAACTCTAGTTTCTCAATAACAAACGCTTACGCATCCTTTTTTCACTGTAATAAGCGACGGTCGAGATCAAGTACTGATTGTTGATACTAATTTTTTTCTCAGCAAATAACTACTGCAATTGTTACTATAAGTACCTACATTGTATCTGTTTTTAAGTAATTTGACTGAAACAATTTGGAAATCAAGAGTGGACATCTTTTAAAATATGTTTTCTTCTGGGATAGATACAGGACCTAGATAAAGGATTATGGTCGTTAATATTTTTCCTCAAGAATTTAGTAGACATGGAATATAATCTTATTTTTATCATATTTTTAGTTTCTTTTCGATTTATGTTATTACATTTTTTTTTGGGGGAGGGGGGAGGGGGCCCTAAGGACTCGACAATTTTTAAGGTAAGACTTTTAAGTTCTAATTTTGACAAAGTTCATTTAAATCACGAAATGTAGAAAATCATTTTGAACTTATAAAATGTTATAACGTTTTAGATGCGTTTTGTACACCATACGAGCAACACGTTATACGTCGTATGTTTTTCTCTCACAAAATAATGTTGATTAAGTTTTTTTTTTTGATATTGTTTAAAACTACGGTCCTCGGGCGAATGGTATAAGTCTTATAAACAAACAATATTCTAAGTGGGTTACACACAAACTGACCGAATTGTAAATGAAAATATGAATATGTCGGCAATATATAACAGTATAACCTAGTATTTAGACACAAATACAAAATTATAATGTGACCTTGAAACAAATGGTACTGCGGAGTTGCAATATTTCAACAATGAGGAATTGCAACTTAGTGTTTCTAATTTGGCCACTTCCAAAGAAATTATCAGGACTCCTATAAAACCAATCATAATAATTAAAAATGTCTTGAGGATTTCTACAAAAATCTCCATAACAATAGCATGTGTTGTAAATGTTTTAAAAAAAATAATAATACATCTTATAGGTACCGCAGGTACACGAGCAACCACTAATACCCTACTCATCACGGCTGATCACTGATAAACCTTCAAACATGATAGCACAAAAATAACTATAGGTACTGTGTTTACCAACAATACGGTATTTTCGTCGAAAAAAAAACAAGGTCACTGCTACGAATAACTTACAGAAGTCGATTGACAACACCTTTACTAGACGAGACGTTGAAGAATTAAGATCAACGTTCCGGTAAACTAAAAACATCACAACTGTGTAGTACCGAATCAAACATTAATTCCACAATAAAATTAAAAAATACACGGAAATGCGTCTTGACTTAATTCCTTTAAAAAATAATTTAAATTAAAGGGAAAATGGGAAAGCATTTATTAACCATTCGGACACCACTCCGGGCTACTTATATAAAAACAGACGTCTTACCTATGTAGCGTAGCTATACCATAATATAACCTGATTAGGCTTATGACATTAAAATGCGGGGCGTGTCAGTAAGTCAGACATTGATTTATTTACAACTCCGTTAAAACATTGACTTTTGTGACATAAATGCAGCAGCTTACCAGTAAAAAAGAAACGACGCAATTCATCGTGATGCTACATGCTTACATTTCCAGACAAATTCCAAAGGTTTCCTCACAAACACGAGACTAGATTGACATTTTAATCGATTGGCCTTTCATTTATAAACATGTACAATATACATACACATCTATAATTTAAAATCGGTATATGATACAACTTACTGTTAAACAAATTTAATATGTATGATGTATTGGACTTTTGAATCGATTCCCATGGTTTATGTAAAGAAATAAAATACAGTTTTTATAAGTTTAATACATAATGCTAGTAAATGAAATATAAGATCCACTATAAGTTGTTCTTACAATTTACTGGAATTTAAAAAACAAGGTCACATTATTTTTCAATGAGTATTTGAAGATTAAAATCATAAGAAATTTCGATATTCAAACTTGAAATAACGATTTGTTAGTCAACAATTTATATTATTTTGTTGTAAGTAAAAAAAAAAATTAACTGTTACTTTAAGACATTTTACTATTATTTTATTATTACTATTTTACTATATACCCTGTTTACATTTATTACATTACAAGGATCTTCGTATTAAGTTTTTTTCTTCCAGTAATTTTAAAATATCAAAAATAAATATATACAATTTTTTTTATTCACATTATATGAGTTTCAAATTTTGACAAATCGGATATTTAAATGAACAACAACAACCTTTCTATTAACAATTTTAGTAATTTTATTGAAATTCCGAAAAAAATTATTCGTAGGAACTGTCTACTATTACGTGTGTTATTTGTTTCTATACACAAATATATTTTAAGCTATTAATTATACTACGAACCTATTTACACCATTGCTCTGTAGTCTGTACGTTGTTATTAACTTGAAAAAAATTGTCTATTCTAGCATATTATCAATTAGGTATACAAAAATAAATAATTAACATTAATAATAAATAAGTAAGTCTCCGCTCAGTCGTTTTTCCTATGAATTGATTTATCAATGACACCAAATTTATCACATCCATTAAAGTTACGAGATACACCCATAACCTTTTATACAACAGATCGAGTTTCAGTTTTTTTTTTTTTTTTTATTCTTAGTAAATAATTGTAACACAAAGAATTTAAATTGGGAATTCATGATCATTTTTTATAAAATTTATTTTTAAATCACAGGACATAAATTAAACATTACTATATTTGTGCATTATATACTTTTTTTTTAAATTAAACATGAATATGGAGAATTTAACATCACTTTTCATGACGGTTTAAAACAAATACCTAGGTACCATTTTACAAGGATAAATTCTATAAATTACTCATCGAAAACCTTCATCCTACCGAAGGTATGTCATATATATTGATAAATAATTGTTATGGATTGAACAGACGTTACACTTATATTATACACACCCAATGGGCAGACCCAAATTACGAATACCAGGAAATGAAATTCCAAATGAGGTGAGCAAAACAAGACTAGTGTCTAATACCAACTAATTTTACTGTGATGTTTATTAAAGCGGTAAATTAATATCAGTGGGGATAATACTAGATACATAGTAGAAATATAATATTATTATAATTAAAAAGCATTTGCATTTTATGAATCAAAGATAATTGAATCATGTTATTACTCTTAGAATATTTCAAACCTTCCGTTTAAATGCATTTCAAATATATTAATTAATTATTTTTGTGATAAATGTGTAAAATTACTATCAAACATGCCTATAATTAGTGTAATTCTTATTTTATTAGTGGATTTTCTTTAAATCATTTTTTAGAAAAACTATAAATTATTTTTTATATAAATGTTGAAAAAAATTGTATGCTAAGTCAAACATTTTGAAAACTTAAGATGAGATTCCTCGTGAGCTTTTCTTACTAGAAGTAAAAAATAAGCTTAGCGTAAAACCACATTAATTTATATGAGTATTTGAAGTAAAAATTATGACAAAACTGAATATCATCTCGTAAAATAAATATTTTTAGTCTAAATATTTTTGTTATTACGTTGTAATTAAAAAAAAATATAAATCATAGAAACTTAATACATTCCACTGTTACTAAAATTTTTATTTTCTGCACACAATGATTTTTTAAAAATATCAAAACTAATAAATTAGGTATATCAAATAATTTATTGCCATTTGAATTTTCAAATTTTCAAATTTTTTTTTAATAAGTGTTAACTATAGTCAATAAAATATAAAACTAAAAAAAAAAAAAAACTATATCTAATAATATTTTGATTTTATAGTTATTTAAAAATATTTAAAATATATTTAGATAAGTACACAATTATAATAAAATATTAGAAGTTCAAATTATTTTTTAGTTAAAAATGTAAACAATTTTCAATTATAATAGCCATTACTTAATTATATAATAAAAATTTATTTATAATTTTCACAACAATCTAAAAAAAAATTAAATATGTAGGACCTACCTATCCTATTTATTTACGTTATAATTATAGTTATAGATTAGAAAAATTAACGTTTCCACAGAAAAATATATACACAAATATGTATATTATGTTATATTAATTGAAAATTGAAAATCTAGACATACAAACTTATCTAAATACCTAAATTATTTCGGATAGTTGTTTTATTCTAATAGATTACTGTGAATCAGTGATATTTATTATTATGTATTATTTCTTTGTATAAAACTTTCAAATTTAATTTTGTTGACAAGTCATATTTAAAGGTTTACATAAAACATGTGGATATTTCACAATATTTTTGGTATTTCAAGATTCAGGGCGTATAAATTAAGTTCAACAATTTTAATAGAATATACTTTTAGAGTAAAAAGTTTTTTCGCATTGTGTTATCCTATTACAAAAAAAAAAAATAATAAACTCAGGATTTGTTAAAGCACTTTACAGTCGTAACAAATAATACATTGTGTTCAGATTAAATACGAAAAAAACTTGCTTGACAAAATGTCGTATTGTATATATTATATTATTTCCTAAAACTTGTACCTGAGTTTAGCAAGTTGTATTTTTTTTGTGGAAGAGTGTATTCAATGAACAACTCTAATTAGCAAAAAAAGAAATCCAAATAGTCTATACCTACAGTGCGGAAATCGTGAACGATAAAATGCTATGGATTTACCATTGTTATCATGCTGCAGTTCTATTATTGCAGTTTCTCTTATTACAATAGCACCAACTGTTCTTGAAATTGTGGGGTAAGTACCTATACGGAAGTATGAATCTCTTATTTTTTTTTTTATGAATATATACGTCTGTGACCCTTTCTATATTTTTTGATATTTTTGACTGAAGCAGGGAATGTATTGGTATTAAAAATATAAACTTCTCATTATTATTATAATTTTTGGTTTAGAGTTATCGAAACTTAAGAAAACTCAAGAAATTTAAATTATTCATCTGAATGGAGTCTCTAGTTTGAGTTAAATTTCTTGTCAGTTAATCATGCACAGAATTATTATATTAGAATGTATACTAAATAATAATTTAAAGTTGAATTTAAATTACATATTAGATTTATCTTTACGAAATATTGGGATGATTTATTGAAATTTATGATGATTAGAAAATTGTTAAAATTAATATTTGTCTAACAACATTTTATGATTTCTAAAGACTACACAAGTATAATGAATGATAGATTCAATATACCGCATTTTTTTTTTTGCAAAACAATTTGTATTGCTATTATATCATTATCAGTGGCGTACGCAAGGATAATGTTCTAGGATTCTGACCCCCCATCCTGAAATGTAATTTTACAAAAATATCTTATTTACCACCATTTCATGATACACAGAGTTGATCAATTGTTGGGCATTTTTAAAAGATATAAAATAAACTGTTAAACATGACAAAGACGTCGATAATCATAAGTTCAGTTTTTCGGCTGATTTAGAGCTTTGATAAACGTGTGCCATAATCGTCGTATGGTGTATTATCATGTATCATCGTCCATCGATTATTACCGTTTATTACAACTCGAAGAGGTTCTATGGATGACCAGGTGTCTAGGTTAAACACTCGAGTGTTCTCAATGTAGACTAAATTTGAGACTAACTACAATTCGTAATAACCAATTATATAAAAACTGCTTTGAATAAAATAATGTAAATTGTTTACTTGGGTATAACCCTAACCTAACTGAAATCCTGCGCACGCTACTGCTCATTACTCAATACTATATTCATTTTAATATCTCAAAAACCGTTTTGAATTTAGGTTTAGATTTAGATGCATCAACATTTTCAAAAAAATAATTTATTGAACAATATAGGTACCTACATTGAAAACAGTTAGTTCTCATTTTAAAAACGAAGTTTGTATCACTATAAGAGACACTCATTAAATGGAGTAAAAATCTAATTTACATTTTTTTAATTATCTTCTTTTATTTATGTTATTGTTTGAAGAAAGGGTTTTAGACTCTGATTGGATCGATGAATGTATTGATTTAACAATAAATTATATTAGTACTTTGTGTGTAAGTGTGTATATGTGTGTGTATGTGTGTATGTGTACACGATGTATAGTATAAAAAATCTTTAATTTTGAACTTGGTTCAAATAAGCCTTTTTTTATAGTTACCTACTATTTTAATGTGAAGTTATATTCATTTATTTTTTTGTAATTATTATATAATATGATTAATTCTAATAAACGATTTTTTTATTTATAATCTTACTATGTATTATTATCGTAATGCAGGTATATTACTGAACTAAACTAGGTGTTTAAATATATGTATAAATATATTTTTTGTTTTTTGATATTAAAAAGAGATATTTTATTTACAGTCTAAAATTTATTTTACAAATAATACAACGAGTAAATTAATTAAAAGCTTTACAGTTTGTTTATACAATATACTAGCTCCCTCCACTCCGATCTTAAAATATCTACAGTCACGGAATCAGTCAAACTACATTACAAACGCTTCAATAACCGATGATTGTATCATCATCCCAATCCACTTATTTCTTAACTCGTATCCATATCCATACCTGGTAATCCCGAAAAGAGATCAAAAAATTAAAAAGATAGTGGTGTCGTGACCTGCTCACATGAGTATATAATATTAACTGTTATGTAAAATTATGTAAAAAAAAAAAAAAAACGTAATTGCTAGTGCATGAGTTAGCTATAGTTAACTATCTAAAAAAAAATTATCAATTTGGCTTATTGTTCAAATTTGTAACAGATTATCTAATAAAAAAATTATGTTAAAAAAATATGTATACATACACTAATTGTGACGGCATGAAAGGATGGAATGTCCATATTTACACTACTTTCAAATACGAACTATGTTTCGTTTAGATTTTATTTAGTTTTATTTATTTTACATTTTTTTATGGAGTTCATTGTAATAATAGGATGCAAGTGTTGGTATTTATGGAATTTCGAGGTCAAAAATGTTATTTGATTATATTTATATTGAAAAATTAAATTAAACAAAATACATGGTTTTTTATGTTTAAGTTATGAAACATACGGCTAATAACAACTATAGGAGATAATAATACCTAGGTCCCAATTACCTATAAATGTTCTACTCAAGTACTCAATGGATTTTATATTTATAATAAGCTTTCATGACTTTAATAACTGAAATATAGTTACGTACGATGTTCGCATGCACCGTATTGATAATAACACAGGGAGTATTCTTTATGTTTTATCTCCATACTGGGAAAACTATGAAAACGCGGTTGAATTTATATAATATTTTCTATCGTTTTCGAAAATACTTTGAAGGATAGTAAAAATACTTTGAAATGTTCAATATAACAAGTGGTCTTGCTTAAAAGTTTGACTTATAGTGTCCTAATCCTAAGCGTTTGTTGAATAACTAAAATACAGATATTATTTTTTAGTGAAATTGGTTCGCTTGCAATATTACAACATTTAAAATTCAACATAAAAATATACTCAACTTACTTATAGTCCACGACCATCTGCACAAATAACTTGTACTCAACCAGCAATTTTGTTGAAAATATTTCAATCAATATAATAAACAAATTCAAGTCAATACTACTACATTAAACGCTTTATTATTAATTTACATTATTCTATGATTGCAATATATACCTATTGAAATCATACAATAATGTAATAATAATAATATAACATATGTTATATATATATTATACATATATCATTATGTTCAAAATATTCTATTAATTGAAAACATTAATATATCATATATGTGTACCTACAACTAATATTGGCACAAATTGCATGATATTATTATACCTAGAACAACTTAATATAACTGTTAAACCCTCAGAAATAAGATACAGTTTGTATATTTAATAATAATTATAAAGTCAACTTGTCCGCTTTTAGTTTAATATATGAGTATAGAGTAGGCATTAAACAATAGTAAATAGTTCTATCACTAAATTATTAAACACAAATCTGAATAATTATCATGGTATTCTGTCTTTCTTTCGTAAATTAATGAAAGTGTATGATAAAAAAGTAGATCATTATTAAGCAATATAATTTTTATCTGAAATAAAAAATTGTGTTACCAATTATCATGTTTTTATTATTTTGATTTTTTTAGTACTAGCCTCTACATCTAAGCTTTTGACTGATAATTTATTATACAACTTATAAAAATAACAATATTTTTTTTTATTTTAATATAATAGCATTACATTAACACAATTGTATAAAATAAATTAAGAATAACTAAAACGCTAATATATTCATTAAAAATTTGTGACATAAATATATTAACAACTATACTCAACTGTTATAATTAAAAATAAATTGAGTGGATGCTACATTATGAATTAAAAATAATTACAATTCACATATATATTTTTATAAATGTTCCATCGTAATAACATTTTATCGAAAACAACAAATTTTTTAATCTAAATATTTGCATTTTTCTATTATATATTTTTATTGATTTTTATAAGATGGAATTATAATAATAAGACAATTTATTCTTTGTATAAATTAAAATATTCTATACAACCATAGTCCCTGAAACATTATAGAATATAAATAATTTATTTCAGCCCTTAGTAACTTTTAACTTATCTTACACGGTCTTCGTGTGTTATTCAAAACTTGAAAATATACTCTTAAACAAACACGAATTTAAATTTACAAAATTACTTCATTAGTTGATTACAGTTCAAATGCCATATTCCCTTTTCAATGTAAGAAGAAATTAAATTTTTAATCAGAATGTGGATAAGTGATTGACAAAGTCAAATTGTATTTAACATCGTGGTCTTTTATAACATTTTATAACATTAAAAATATAATAAAAATACTAAATATGTGAGTAAATTATATAGTTTTACCGCAAAATGGGTTTCATTAGTTTGTATCATAATATAAGTCCAACTATAGTAAAAATAATATACATGTTTTCTATAAGTGTATAGACAATGATAATATAGTAAATTAATAGTTAATAATATTGGAGAAATTCAAATTTTACCGATCAATGTTTTTCAATTTACAACGAATACCAAACTAAGATCTTATGATGAATAATGATGTATTGATTATACATTTGTGTAAAATGTCCATTTGAAAAACTTATGAGTTATGAGAAACAATGTAAGTATTACATTTTCAATATTTTTGACTGATGAACAACATTTGTATGTAAATAACAATAAAAAAAATTTGGAAGTAGATAATAGCTTTGCTGTACAGTGGGTTATGAGTGTACTTCGTCATTGAGTAACTATTAAGTCACAGTAATGTAGGTAGGTATTTGTTAAATTTAAATCAAATGATGAGAAAAACGAAGACCGTAGTCAAGCCCGTCGGTCTGTCTGACAGTAATCAATATATTATTCAATATATTTTTTGATTAATTTATATTTTTATATTGTTCTTGTATTAATTTATTTAACTATTACCAGTATGGTTGGTTGAATTAATTGTTGCCAAAAACATTGCGTTTATTATATTATTACTATTTAATTACCAATTATAATAGTATATAATGTATTATTGTTATAAACTGTTGATTCATTACCGACATACCATAGAATGGCGTGATTGTGTGAATATAGGTTTGACATATTATAAAATAGGCAAAATCATAAAACAAATCTAAATTTTTTAAATGATAATAGGTTATCTAATATACGTAAAAGTTTCAAATACCCCTACCAAAAAAAAAAAAAAAACATTTTTGAAATACAACAGCATAACTAAAATTGTTATTCTTTGTTTAAATATCTAATTTCATCAGAATTTTTAGTTGAAATGTCTTTAAAAAAATGTGCACTAATATTTGTTTTATTTTATAGTTTCAGTATGAATATTGAGGAACCTTGTAGTACGTTTTTAAGTCCAAGCTGTATATTTTAACTGCAAAATGTAAAAATTATTATCGTTAAGTATAGCTTGTCTATCTATAAACATACAATATACTATATACTATCTATACTCAATGGTATTATTTAAAAATGACTCGGAATTTTTTCACTTTTGACTTCCAAAATACCAACTCAATTCAATTGACAATCAGAAACCACCCTCAAAATTGAAAATCTGTCATTTTTACTTCCCCGAAAATATGATGATAGACACGAAAATTAAATGAAGTTTTACGATTTAAAACAACGTTAACATAGGTAAGTATAGTAAAGTTATTAAAACCACTTATATGTTTTGAATAATTTAAATGATACTAGGTACGATGGTTGTATACTAATCATAAGTTTGAAGAGTTATTCGATATTCAATTCATGAAGAATTCATATAAAATAAACATGTAAAGTAAATAAATATAGTACGAATATAATATTATACATACAAATATAATATTTGGCAGTCTCTAAAGTCTGAACCAATGCTAAAAAAAACTACATAGGTATGTTTGGAAGTTTAACGACACAAGGGAATACAATAATACATATCAATAGAATTGAGTATTCATTGCCAAAAGGTTTCACGATTTCTTCACAATAAATTGGATCTGACAATTTCAGAAATCGTATAGTAAATAAAAAAAAATACTATTGCAGGAGGCCTCGCCTCGCTTATAGAGAATCTATGCTAGTGAGTTTTATAATCCGATATAAATACAATAACTGCTTAAACTTAACAATAGTGTTTAAACTAACAATACCTACTTAATTGTATTATTCCAATGTGTTATACATTCGTATATTTATATGTCACAACTGCTACAGTTAATGATATTTCCAAAAAAATATATTACACAAAAAAAATGTTGAATACTAATTATTTTAAATATTTTACAATGTTTAATTTATTGTAATTACATATTTTAATATAAAACTATGTGTACATAATATTATATTTTCCGGAACAGGTTTGTTTCTTTGAGGAATTGAAAAAGAATTGACGTAATTTCTTGATTGGGTGCTAATGTGTTATACTGTTATATAACAAATGTATAGAACATTTTCGATATGGATAAAATAAGACTCTGTCATAATGTCACACTGTCAATGTGCAACATGTCTTAGATTAAAATGCCATATGTCCAGTGTTTTGTACATTTGTTTTCAAATCTGTTAAACAAATTGAATGTAAAAATAATTTATGGTGAAACACTAACTTTAAAACAATAATATGACATTTTTTTCGGTGCGGTGGAGAGGTGGCTCAAAGTGCGCTAAAATCTTCAATAACGGGACTGACTACGAACTATGTTCGATAATAATCTCAATGTGTATACAGTTCGGCGCACGTGTATCGTGTATTCGTGTATATACATTATTATATTAAATGTTTAAATCAGTTGTTTTTCTAAAATGAAAATAATAATAATGTTTTTAATAGTACATAAACACTGATATATATTTTTTTCAATAATCCAATAAGTAATTTTCTTTATATTAATTTAAAATTTTGTTTCTCACAGTATATCCACACCATATGTTATGTATAGTGAGTATACTTTATATTTATCTACCTGGACTTATTTTAAATGAGTTTTATAAAAAATAAAAAGCAAAATATATTGTAAAAAAACACTTGAAAACCCATATAGAAATCGCATTAAAAATATTGAGATTATTCGTTTAAATTATTTATTTTTTAATATACAAAATTTGACTAGGAATAATAAGTGATTTGTGTTCGTATAGTTTTAAATATACGCTGCTTGACCCACGCAAATATTTTATATTTAATCTTATAAATACAAAATCCTAACGCAAATGCGTTTGCATGATTTTTTTATAAGCCATTAGGAAGGTCAATTAATAATGGTTGCATACTTAACCACAGCAGTATTTTATTTAAATATATAGGGGGATTCATCAAAAATTTGCACCCACATTTTTCCTTTAATACCTAATGAATTCATTCAAATTCTGATATGTATTTATAATTTCAAATAACATATTAATAGACGATCATATTTTCATTATTTTTCAATACTTTTTTTTGCCATTTAACTATTTGAAGAGTGTCATGTACTCATGTGATGGTACAAATCTACAAACTTGTTTTTTCAAATCAGAACAAATGTTTAAACTGTAAATTATTAAATAAAATATGAATTTTTTTTAAAAAAAGGTTCTTAAGTACCTACCTGCAATTTTTAATTTTTTTGGATCGTTTTTGAGTTATTAAGCTTTATGTACCAAGAATAATATTACTTTTACTCAGAAGTGAAGACTATGATGCTATAATTTGTAAAAATACTGTAGTTAGTCTGAGACTATCCATATGTAACATATTTTATCTTATATTTTATTTAAACCATTACCTAATGACTATTGTCCTTTGTGGCTTAGTGCATATAGTTTAACACTGTAAGTGCCATGTCAGTGAATTATCTACACATTGAATATTTTTTACATTGGTATGTATACCTACTTAAATTTATAAATATTTTTTTTTAACAAACACAGATAAAGGGTAATTATAATATTTTTAATAATATAATAAAATTAATAATTTAAAACTAAATGTTGAACCCAAAAGTCAGTAAGTATATTGTTAAAATGATATACATAATATTATATTACACTGACCCAACCTGCAAAAAGCTCTAATCTTTCAGATAAAAAAAATGATCAAAATCCGATATATATTAACGAGGTATGAGAGTATTTACTGTAAAGAAATTTTTGGTTGATATAATACGCCGTGCTAACGTGCTAATAAACCCCCCCTCTAAATAGATTTTGGGGAGTAGATTAGAAAAAAAGTATTATAATTAAAGTAATAACTAAAATATAAAAAATAATTTTCAAAATTTAAAAGAATTGCGGAAAATTTGTAAAACCTATTCCGTTAATACCCTTAATGCATTATTTTGGGAGAAACTGAATCGCGAATTTTCGGCGAAAACAGAAATTTTGTTAATTATTAGTTAAAAACAAGATTTTATTATTTTACATTTTATTTTCTGCAGATCGACATGGCTACATGGGTCAACTTAATACTGGCTATTTAAAATCTACATTAAAAAAATTGTTTTCTTTAATATTATGTATTACTGATGTCACTCAAAATGTCGTATCTATAGCTTGACTAAAAATGAAGATGTCCCAGTGGTCTAAAGTCTAAACTATTCACGCTAAACATAATAATATTATTATAAATTTGATTAAACAAAATTTGATACTTTTCAATTTTGCAAAATACATATCCATTTATAATATTTATATTTGTTGAGAATATGACATATCCGATGAGTCATAAGATCAGTATTTATACCGAAAAATAAATCTGGGTACTTAATTTTAAATTTGTATAGCACAATAATTTCATTTTAACTTTAAACCATACCTGGAACAATTCCAAATGCAATCATAAATATAAGTTCATTTTGATGTTAACATTTTAAGTACTCAGTAAGTAATTTCAATTCATTTCAACATCATTTAAATTGAACGTAAGGCGCTTGATAATTTTTGAAAATTGAATTTGGTTTATTACTAAACTAAGACTTGCTAGTCTCAAATGTCATGCATTTTTAAATTTTGAGTTTTTCAATAAATTGAATATTCGGTCGAAGGAAACGTATAACCGTCGTATTTGTTGATACCTACCTAAATTATAGTAGGTAGTAACTACCATTGTTGTACTACGCTGTTAATATTTTCTCCGAGTTACAATAAAATGAAAATAAAACAATCACGATAATATTTTACATTCTCCGAAAAAACATGAACACTTTTGTGCACATGAAAGTATTTTCTTCACTTTGGCTTTTGTTTACGTGTTTATTTTCCTCTTTCTTGATATCGAATTATGATTTATTGTGTTAAAAAAATAGGAAATCATTTTTCTCAATGTATTGATCATTTTTCTTATCGGACATTTGAAGTTTTAATATATATATATAAACATAATCTAATGTATTTTATATGAGATACCATACACCAAGCGTTCAAATGTTATTTCCCAATTGGTAAATGTCATATATTTTTTTTAGAACTATATACAATTGTCCCCACGCGATACTCATCTGACGATGTCTAACGTGTACTTACTGTGTCTTGTTTTCATTATTTCGACGTTAATATGAGATGTAATAATAATTACACTACAACGATCTATTAATAATGTTAGTAGATAGTAAAAAAAACTAATATCATAAGCATAAAGCTGATTTTCGAAAATGTAATAAATTATTTAAAATGTAATCTTTTTTACACAATAGGTACATAATTTATTATTATTTTATCTTAATACATCTCAATTGTCCTACTCATATGATTGTTAATAAATTGTATCTTTATGTATAATTTATTGTTTTTCATTTAACAATAATGTTAAAATCCCAGACTTTAATATAGTTTAGGTATATAGACTATAATATTTGATCCGCGATTATAATTTTCCGATGGAATTCGGTCAGCGTGTATACAGTCTGACAGCTTACAGTACCTGTAATAGGGTCCAACTATATTATACATTCCAAAATCTTACAGTCCATGCCGTTATTTTTTTATGATTATACGTGCGTTCGTAGTTTGATTGTTCGAAGACAATATGTCATGGATACAAACTATTTTTAAGAGTTCAATAAAGGCAATATATTCTATAATCATTCTAACTTTATATATTTTAACTTGATATCAGATTTTATAGTACTAAAAGTACTGAAATATAGTATGTGCCATAAATGAAAGTAATATTACATGTACAATTTTAAAATATTATACACTATAAAATGGCCTAAATCAAAACAATAACATTTTTTTTCGTGATGGGGAGGGGGAGGGAAAGAAAGAGAAATTCAAAAAAATTGCATTTATTATATCATGTATAAACAAGTAAAAAAGATTTAAATTGAATAACTAAAAATCAATAAAGTAAAAAATTAATTTAAAAAAGGCGGGCAAGTGGGTTTCACTCTGCTGTACAGACGTACAGTATGTTACAAGTGGGTCACTGTAATGGATGGTGTTAAATTTGAATTCAATGATATAATATCATTGTATAAGAAAAACGATTCTGAGTGAAGACGGTCCAGTTAGCCTATGATATATAATACCTACCAAGTATATTTAATGATATAACTGTGAATAAATAATTTTATATTATATTAAAATATTTATGTGGAACCTTGAATTAAATTTTTAATCCTGAGCTATAAAAGTTGAACATTTTATAAATTTTTATTTACAAAATAGTTATTAAATTTTAAATTTGATAAATTTTGTCAAAATGCTAACTTTAATTAAATACTTATAAAAAACTGTGCCTACGTATTTTTAATATTTTTCAACTGCTTAAGTAAAAATATATCTTGTGTTAAAATGTCCAAGCTTTTTGATCTAACAAATAACATTTTATTGACATACATATAAAAAAAACTAAAAAAATTGAAAATTGAAAATGCCCGTAAACAGCTCAAAACGAGTCAAAATATTTTTAAAACTTTATCAAGTATAGGCATTGATAAAATAAACATATCAAATAAATTTCAAATGTCTACGGTTAATCGTTTTTGAATTACAACAAAATAAGAAGATCGGTATATGATAAATCGTGTGAATATCCATTGTTGTAAAAATTTGAACTTCAAACTTTCATAAAAATTTTATTTGACTTTCTTAAAGACATTTTTTTTTTTGATAAAGATTTATAACTTTATATTACATATTAAAATCTTAAATATAAAAAGAAAAATTTTTAGGAATTTCTAACTCAAAATAATTTACACATTTTCGTAATTTTTACGTCTTTTATCAAAATTCAAACTTTAATTTATCATAAAAAAAAATTGTGACTATGGATATTTAATATTTTTCAAATATCATTGTAACGATATATTAAGAGCCTAAATTTAATAATTTTCAAGCTTATTTACCTAACAAATAAAATTTTATTGACAATTATAGAAAAAAAAACTAAAAAAATTGGAAATTGAAAATGACCGTTAACAGTTCAAAACAAAACAATATTATTTTAAAAATTTAATTGTGTATAGAATATGCTAATATAAACAACAAGTAAAAATTGCATGTATCTATGGTCAATGGTCATTTGTTTTAGAGTTTTATCAAAAACCAAAATCTTTTTATTCCCCCACCCCTCCCCCCCCCCCCCCAAGTACTAACTAGATTCACTTTCCTATCAGAAAAGATACTGTTGAAAAAAATCCAAGCTTTTTTACTGTTCTAAAAGATGATGACATTCACAAAAAATAAATTTTTAAAAAAAACACATCATTATAAAATCAATACATTCATTGCTCCGCTCAGAATCTAAAATATCACCAAATACTACGGAAACATCACTTGAAACTTTATGCAAAAATAAGCAAAATAAAATGTTATATTTGGAATCCATATTACCTTACTTTTCTCTTTTTATCAGTATTCTTTAATCATCAATCTACAAATGCTATGAAATCCGAGCACAGATTATAATTAATTTAATTTTTATAATTTATACACCTGGCACCAGAATTGGAAAAAGTTATAAATAGTTATGTACCAACTACCAACCAAAACAACCCGAAACTTTTTTATCGTATCCTTAGATGTACGATGTACCTTCAACTGACAACACATAGATATTTGTTTTTTATAAAACGAACGTTATTTACCTAATTGTTGCATAAGATTTCTGAAGTTACATTTCTTACACGGGAACAGGAAATAATATAGCTTTAAATTCGTCTAAAATAATATACATATAGGTTCTGTTGTCATACTTGTATACTATGTGTAGTACTGTTTACTAAATTAATGTCTGGGAGCAAATTGTATAGACAGTGCCAATATTTTACTAAATTAATATTAATTGTCTTACATATTAAAAACTCAAGCTCAATATTTGATTTTTAGGGATAAGTAATGTTATCACTTCACCATATTATACATTTCAAAAAGTATTCATAGTCGAAAATCACTGTTCATGTTATCACGGTTCAGAGTGAAGTCACTTTATGCTTTTGCAGCTTAATTCAGATGTATTATGGAATAATTATGATTTGTTATTGTTGGATCATAAGTCATAGAACATACAAGGTAATAATAAGTACTTTAATGCAATTTCAACACCCAACAATTTTTCATCCCGGGTTTCCTTCTTTAAATTATCCCCGTTCAAGTATTTCAAGACATATTTTTAAGTAGTGATGTTACCATCACATAAAATTACGGTATTATAGTGTGTAAATTGTAAATTTACTTAATAATTAGTCTTATTATTCATAATATATGCTAAATATTTCCTCAGTTTGCCCACCGTCTTTGTCATTACGAGTAAAAAATGCATAACTACCATAGTATCTTTTTCTCAATACATACAGTTTTGATTTCATATTCCCTTTAGCAAATTTCCTCTTTTCTTTTCCTTTTTATTTTTTTTTATTACACAACAAATAACACCCTACGTGAGACTTTTTTTTACTGTAAAAAATCTACATACCAACAAACTTTTTTGATGCAATCTTTCTTGTATATAACTGACAATATTATCGTATTCCATGGACACAGAAATGTACAATATAATTTGAAAACAAAAAAATAAATAGCATAAAAAAATAGTAATACACCAATATCATATATCTAAACTAATACATTAATCTCATTTATCTGTTTGGGAAAAATATAACTAGACAAAGCAAACGAATGCTCTCACTAAAAATAAAAAAATAAATAAAAATTATGTGCAAATGAAGAGTTACAACTAATAGATAAGTGTAATAAAACCATGTAGGTATTAAAACTAATTATACAGCTTTCAAAAATAAATATGATATACAGCATGTTTTTTTTTTTTATTGATCTTTAAATATAACTCGGCAACAAAGGCCATTAGTTAATCTCTTAAATACTAATTACAATTTTTGTGAGGTTTATATTATTATGTTATATTATCTTAACAATTATTACAATTATATTTTATCTATAAGGTTGGTTAATATTAAGAAGGTCATAATTTTCGTGATTTTATAGGGGTGTGGCCCGAGAATTTCATCGAGTGTTTCAGTCTAGTTGAAATTGGTACGCTCCTGTTGGTACAGTATGTTTTTGTTATGACTAAAGTGTACAATAATATATTTTTAAAATTACATTTAAAATGTAATATAAACTTTTTTCTAATATTATCATCTGGATTGACATTAAAATTTATACTTTCATCTTAAAAAATAATGAAAAAGATTTAATGAAAAACTACAAAATGTTCATGAGATAGTGAGTAATAAATTGCATAGTATGGGATTCGTAGGTAGGTATCTAGTTTGTTATTTGAACTATAAGTGCAAACACTGATTCTCACCAATAGCTCCAAAAGACAGATTTTGTTTATTAGTGTTCAAAATGATTCAGATTTATTTACTTTTTCTTAGACCAAGATAATATTATTAAATTTATTATAATAGTAATAATTTAATATAAAAGTCAATGTAAAATGAGAATACCTACTATTGTTTGTAAATTGTATTTGACAATTTTCATTATTATTATATTTTAAAATTACTTAGATTTCGTAAATCATTCATTTAATATTAAACCTTTCACTATAATTCACTATAAATTTTTTACCTATAGGCTATGGTAACTAACATTTTTGCACTATAAAAACTATTTTTATTTCCAATTACCTTCCTATTAATTTCAATATATCAATTTATTATCTTATTTAAATTCTTCTTAAAGTATCTTCTATCCAAAATCAGTAATAAAACACATTTTTCATATCTTTGACTGAATTATTGTTTAAATAGTTCGTATGAGCTTTCTTTGTGTATATAGAGATGAACTGCAAAAGGATATTTCTAAATTAAATTTAAGAAAGCAAGTATAATGCCAAAAATGTTATGGGCTTCTTTCAGTTTATCCTGTCAAATACAAATGGTAAAAAAAAAGTTTCTAAAAGGAAATATTCTAAACCATCCAACTGTGTAATTGCATTCTTGTTTTCATAGATTTCAAGTAAACGTTCTTTTCTCAACTAATAATTAAAATTTTACCTTTCCATTCAAAGAAAATAATGAAAATTGATGATTATAGATAGTCCTTATTTGGATTAATATCAAACTCATACTTATAAAATGTCAGTACTACACTGTATAAATGAGGATCATTTATGATTTACCAAATTATAAATAGTTTAACAATCAAAAGATAAGTAGATGTTTCAACATAACATCATATTACCTTCTCAAATTTCAAGCGAGAACTAAGAAGACTTTTGTTTCACAAAAATGTGATTTATTATTCATCCTTTTTTAAATTGTATAGACGATAGATAAAAGGTAAGTGCTTGTTTTACTGACAAAATTTTCCAAAATCGATTTGAAATTGAGTGAAATTTGGACAATTCGGTATGTTACACAATATATTATGATGCTAAATAATTGTATTATTATTTTATTTTTCTGTAATTCATTATTTAATTTGTAATTTATTTAGGTTTTTTCAACGTCCCTAAAATTCAATGTTTTATTA
The DNA here is from genome assembly GCF_019925205.1 of Metopolophium dirhodum. Taxonomy (NCBI): domain Eukaryota; kingdom Metazoa; phylum Arthropoda; class Insecta; order Hemiptera; family Aphididae; genus Metopolophium; species Metopolophium dirhodum. Next base: position 5,719,707 of record NC_083566.1, read on the forward strand.
AGTTTGTTAATTGTTCAGGATATTATAATCAAACACATATATTATTACAATGCATGTAACTATGGGTAAATAATAATAATAATAATAAAAACACACATATTATAGTTATGAAAACAATACAGTTGATTATAATACATTATTATATTTAATATGTTATAATATAAATTATTGTACAAGCTTTTATTGCAAATTAGGAAATTCAAAATAGTATACCAAAAAATATTGTTTTTATTATATAAAATATTTCGCTTAAATATTATTTAGGTATTTTTCATACGTATCAAATAGCAATCGTTGTACCTATGCGATGAATGTGATAACGCCTTTATCTATCTACGATAATCATTGGGTTCACTTGCGTAGTTGCGTGCCTATAAAAAAAAGGTTTGTAATATTTTAAGGACATTATTTCGTTAAAAATGAATTTTTGGTAATTTTTGATAGTTTATGGCATTTAAATTCAGGCCAAATTCATAATTACAGGGTATATGCAAACTTTAAAATTTATTTATTTATTTATTTATTTATTCAAACATTTTAAGTTTCCTATAAATTGTCTTATAAAAATCACTTTTTATTTATGTAGTTATACTAAAAACTGCAATTGAGCATAATAAATTGTTTAGTTGACTTTACTTTTCATAGGTATTTTATTTTATATTTATAACGTATTTTTTTCGTAAATCTGACTATTTTAGCCACTGGAAATATAGTTATTAGTTATAAAACACAAGAAAGTGTATTGGAAGTATACACGAAATATATAATATAATATAATTTAAGAAGAACGATAGTAGAATAGATATTATAATGCAATTTAGTGTATAAGGATGTTCACCAATGTATGACAAAATTAAGTGTGATTTTAACATCTGAAGTTAAAATTTGAAGAATCTTCACGAACATTTTTCACCAACTACACGTAGGTATATTTATAGTAGTTAATACTATATAATGTAACAACCATATGGCAAATAATATGCAATAATTAATAATTTGTCATCAACCACGTAAAATATTATCAAGAGACAAGAATGCATAGGTAGAAAACAGGTAGGTTGATACTATAATAATACTTCAATGTTGTGATAATAATATATGCAAACATGTTATCTCTTACCTCAACTACTAGAGCAATAATTGGCTGGTTTTAATATTCACATCGTTATTTTAAAATTAGTAATTTATTTTTATTTTTCAACAGCTTTTTTTCATCATTTTACACGATTTAACTGATTTTGTCTTTGAAATTGTATTCCTATGCCATCTAGATAAGTCATGTCCAAATGGAGACATATTTTTAACTATACGCGAGCCCACGGAAAATATACCGTTCATTTTATTAGTTTTATATTGATTTATAGACTATTAAAATACTTAATATAAGAATTTAAATTTAAAAATAACTTTTACATTTAATTTCAGTTGAACTTTAAGAATATCTAAAACTTCCAGTTCAAAAACTTTTTTAAACAAAATTAAATCAATGTTTAATTCAAAATAATAATACAAATGATTGTTATTTTATATGAAAAAATAATAACAATTAATAGGTAGTACGTAAGATACTGTATAATAGTATACTAGCTATAATATCAAGTTATGTAAGATTCAAAATAGATTGAAAAATTAAGTATGGGTAGCGAATAACTTAAGATTATAAATAAATATTAAATCTATATATGATTTTATAAATACCTTGGTTGTTACAATTAAACGAATAATATACGGAGTGTATAACAGTAGTACTACTATGTAGTTATAATAAAATAAAATAATACATTTCTGTAAAACTTAATAGGTACTATCACAGTCAAGAGTCAATATAAAATACTAAATTAAAATTCTGCTTAGTTTAATATTATGCTAGAGTCAATTTTTTTTACATAAAATAGTAGAATATAGTATAAAGCCAATATTAGGTATATCGGTATCGACAAAATATTTTTCTTTGATGATTACTGACTTTATATCGATCGAAAAAACGTGCTGATATAACAGTAATACAGAGTAACTACATAGTGGAAAGTAGTTAAATCATATACAATAACGCAACTCAAGAATTATCAACGTTTAAAGAAAAATCATAATAAATTAAAGTATGATATTAATAAATAATATACATTATTATGTGTAGTGATGTTTTTCTGCATGACGTAATATATTATATGAGCATACGATATTATTTAAACAACTAGAAGTTATTCATATAGATACAATTAATATTTAATATACGATTAAATTGATCAAAATACTATTAAATTGTGTGTTATCATTATAATATAGTTAGTACAACGATGCCTAAGCGGACATAATATTACTACTTTATATCACTGGAAGGTCTGTAAATTGCAAACGATGAAAGAATTCCAATAACACGCATACATACATACATACATACATACATACATAAAAACTTGTATATAATAGATATGTAGGTATGTAATATGTATAATATTATCATATTATGTTTGTAAATTTAATATTCTACACAGTCTAGTGCATGCAAAGTGAACGATACACATAGTGACAAAAGTGACATTTAATAATTGCGCACCATGCTGTAAAATAGTGAATAGTACTAATAATATAAATAATAATAATCATAATAATAGTATTCTAACACAATATAAATACTCGCAGCCCGTAAATTTAAACTCCAAATAAATGAATGTGCATACAACACAAGCCCGTTTTCAAAGTATTGATTTCCATTGTATTTATACTCAAATAGGTCCATTAAAAGTCGTGGACACATAATGATATGAGTAAAATATAATTATTAAGTGTTACATAAATCTAAATATTTATATTTTTTGACGGAACCTTATTATTGAAAGCGATATTAAAAAAAAAAAAATCCACAACGACAACAACAAAATATTTATCATCTGTTTTTAATTATTTTTTTGTTAGACTGAAATAATTGTTCGCCAATAAAAATTATAACGACAGTAGCAATTATTGCATGCAAGTGCTCGATTTAACCACAAAGTTGTTATGTTACAAAACCACGTAAATACAAATTTTAAAACAATGATAGTATAGGTATTACTGATTTAATGCAGGAACCTATATGGCTCAAATATAGGTAGGTAATTGAAATGTTACGCAGTAGTAACCATACAATGACGTTGTACTCTATCTATGGTACCACACTACCACAGTACATTATCGGTGACGGATTAATTTCAAACGCGTGAGAATACGAGAGGATTTTGACGTTCGTGATATTAGACAAGACACTTACAAGATACCGAGTAGGTACGATATTTTAACGTGGGTATATTGAGGCGAAATGTTATAACAGTATAATATAAATAATATTCTATTTTACTTTACCGATAACCTGGATGCAATACGCGGATCCAGCGATGAAACGAAACTTCTTCGGCAATCTTACAATATAATAGGTGGCAGGCGGAACGATTATTATTATGCGTTTTGTAAAGTACCTGCCACCCTAATCAAAAATAGTTATTCATCAATACGGCGAGACTCCGTGTCTCCGTGATACTACAGAACGAATGTAAGATGACACACGAATGTGTGATATTAATTGTAATTTGTAATATAAGAACATTAAACATTGTAATAATAAATTAGAAATACTGTAATGGTGTTACAGAACCATATTATTATCAAAGATAATTAAATTATATTTATAATAACATTTAGAAAAATATGAGGTTAAAATATTATAATATTAATATTAATATAATATAATAAATTAATAAATATATTTTTAAAATATTTGAAGAAAAATGTTTTGATACGCATATTAACAAAACTGTATATAGTATTATATAATAAAATACTATGTTATATAGCTGATCCCGTGCACTTCGTTACCCGTTAAATGTACAAACTTATATATGAATCAAACTTTGTTCAATGCGTTATTTAAATATTCGGTGTATGATTTTCTAGATTTATCTTAACTTTTCTGTTACCCGGAACAAAAATTTCTGATTCGCAACAGTATATTATCAGGTAGGCAATCTACCTGTGATGGTAGATCTCGGACCCCGTGCTGTCCGTACGTAAGTGTATGAATTAACTCTAAAGTATCAAGGTTATACCAAGTTTGTCGCTTTAACTTGGTATAAATTTGATAAAAAAAAAAGTAAAAAGTAAAAAAAGTAACCTTACCTTTTTTAAAAAGTATTCAATAAAAAGCAAATTTTTAACCCATTTAAAAATATATTGAAATAACCCTTTCAATATATAACTCTTTTAAAAATCTTTTAAAATCTTAAATCCTTTCCCATTATTTTTTGTTTAAAACAACCCTTTCAAATATTTACCTCTTTTAAAAAATCTTTCAAATTTTTTTTATCCTTTCCTACAACAATCCTTTTAAAAATAACCCTTTTAACATTTTAATCCTTTAGGCTAAATAATGTTTATCGTTAATTTGATCAAGAACAATACTATTAAACTTTTGATAAATAATTGAATCCTAGTTGCATTACGGCTTTGTCGTGAAGTATTTTATCGTCTTGGTCGTTGCATGGTTTTGTTAATGAGAATATCGGCACAATAAAACAATGTCGTACGTAGAAAATGCGTGATTGTGTAATTAAAATACATTTATTTTGTTTTGTTTTTTGTTTATTTAAATGGTTGCTATTGATTACAAAAAAAATATTATAATAATAATAATAATTATTATATATATATAAAAGACTAGCTGCTCCTGCGCAGTTCGTGGCCCCTAAAAAATGACAACTCTTAAAAAAATTGTGACTGTCCAACTTCTTTTTAGTGTAACTCACTGCAGTAAGTGCATATCAGCCACCCCGGTAGGCAATGTGCGAAAATTTGATTTGATGCATGCTTGTATCTGATCTGCCCAATTGACCAATGGCAACCAATAATAAATAAATACTTTATCTATTAATTATTTCTTCTATAACCAATAGCGACCATTTAGGTAAACAAACATTTCCACCGTAAATCTCAAAATCCCTTGAGCACTTCACCAGGCTTCTATTAATTTGTCGTACCGTGGTGTTATATAGTCTATAGGGCTAAAGCCTTCCTCGATGAATGGACTATCCAAAAAAAAAATAATTTTTCAATTCAAACCAGTAGTTTCTGAAATAAGCGCGTTCAAACAAACAAGCAAACAAACTCTACAGCTTTATTTATTAGTATAGATTACTCAAAAACAATAATAAAAAAAAAAAAAAAATAGAAAATTAACATTTATTTTCCCGTGATATTTCGAAATATAATTAAATGTGTAAAAAAGTTCTTTCCATATAATATTATTGTACTATAGCAAAAAAAAATAATATTAGGCATGCCTAAATTAGCGTTGAATTATAGATATTTATTTGTACTTGTTTTTAAATAGTCGATTAAAACAATATAAATACAATAAGAACTTCCGAACAAGGTACTCAATATTGTATAGGTAAAAAACCGTATCGATCGAACCATAAATGATTTTATTTTTAATGACTAATGATGATATTAAAGTATTTTAATATAAAAAATATTTATATATTAAAACATTGAAATCGAGCTGAATAAAAAATATCGCTGAACTCGCTATGCAGTATTTAGTAGTTTTCGAATATCCTTCATCATTGAGTATGTCACTGTAATGGATGGTCAAATTTTAATTCAATGATAAATCATTGAATACGATTACAAGCGTTGACGGGTTTTTGACGAAGCCTTGAACAAAACTACACTTTAAAAAAATTTAAAATCAAGAAATTGACAATTATTGTAAATGTTTATAATTTATTAGTGTAAATAAAATTAGTCCAAGTATTTTTAAAATAGCATTGTTTATTTTAAATGATAATTTATAATGGAATGTTTGAAGATTATACAATTATTATTTTTTGAATTACATTGAAATGACAAAAATCGTTTGGGGTTAAATCGTTATTAATTGAATAGTGTCCAATGCCGTTAAAATTTGAACAAATATTTATGTAACCTAAATATGTCTATTTTATAATTTATTCAATTTTTAGAACAAAGGTATTTAAATTAAAAAAAATATTAACATTTAGGTAAATAGGAACGAAATAATTTTAATAATATGTTCACAAGACATTTTCAAAATACAATAAAATAACAAATTCGATTTTGTCGAAAACTAGTTATGCGTACAATTTCTATTTTACCATAATTTGTTTTTATTTTATTTTTCGTGATAATTTTTACTCTTGACGCCACGAAGTACAACAAGATCTGATTTTCTACCAGAAACCACTCTCAAAGTTGAATAACGAAGCAATTATACCACACGAAAAGGTGGTAATTAAGGCACAAGAAAGAAAAAATATTTATACACATGGTTGTAAGACCCAGACATTTATCGCTCCGCTCAGAATCTAAAATAAAATACAAAAAATGATTGGATTTTAAATTAATTTTGAAAACATGTAAATTCCAAATATTTGTATTATTTAAGAGTACATGTTAATTTTAGTTTTGATTTATGCATAATTATATTTGATTGTTATTTTTGTATTTCCTGTTTGAAATATTTATTGACCATACGCAAAAAAAACATTCTTTAGAATTGCATTGTGAAGTGAAATTCTATATTGTAGATTGCTTACTGAACATGCTACTGAACATGCCATTAATATGTACAATATGTGTGTATTATAAACTATATTTTAGCTGACTTTAGAGTGTAAATTACCCACAAAATACATATGTAACTGTCCATTTTTATTATTTATAATTTTTTATTTGCACAAAAAACTACACCTACACATAACACCAAATTATTTGTTTAGAATGCAAACAAAATATGTATACATATCATGATATTATAATACATAAAATGCGACAAAAAAAAAAAATGATAATATTAATACTAAAATATAGGATAACCAATATAATGTTTTTTTTGTTTTAATTTTCACTCAACAATAACTAATGTAAAATACTTCGTTTAGGACAATATTTTGATAAATCACTAAGTATTACCAAAGAACATAAAAAAATTAAATATGACATGAAGATAAGATAATATTACATTGCAAATACAATATTACTTGTATGAATATATATATATATGTATATTAATTTTATAATTTGTTCCTAATACTCTGGTATAACAAATTACAGTTTTTGGTTATTTTACTATGGACAATAATACATTTTTATTAAAGGCTAAATAATGTTTATCGTTAATTTGATCAAGAACAATATTATTAAACGTTTAATATAAATTGTAGCCAAAGTTATTAATATTCAAATATTCTCTTTAAATAATCAAACTTACTGTGATTGTCAAAACTAACCGTTTTATGTACTTACCAAGCTTACTTAAATTAAATAATAATCTGCAAATTATTAAATACCTAATGAATAATAACTTATTTTATATTATTCTTTAACTTTTAAATACAAATCTTCTAAGTCAAGAAGCAATTTTAATATAATATAAAATATATCCATTAAAATTATCAGAAAAAAATCTGAAATATTGGATTCTGAAAGAACGATGAACTTTAATGGTTTTATAGTGATGTGTGTTTATTTTTGTTTGAAAAAATGTCACTGTAGAAAATGTGCTCCAGTCGTCCATTTAAAGGTAGTGTTTCTGGAAATTAGAAATTTCCCCAGTTTTCTTTCAAAATATTAGGGATAGAAAAAAAAATAAAAGGTACATAAAATGAGAATATTTACACGATTCCAGTTTTTACAATCTCGATTTTGTTTTTCGCTTGTATGTCACACATGAATTAACTTTACAGAATTAAAGTATTTAACTATTTTTATTTCATTTCATTTTCTAGACATAATAAAATATTCAAAATATTTAAGCCCACTTTAATGTGCTCTACATACATATTTAAAATTGTAAACATTTTTTAGATTTTTTCTGTTAATGTTAATAACAAATTGTATGCTGCCACATAATTAAAACGCATAATAATTTTAAAAAATGTTCTTATAATTTATTTTTCTTACAGAAACCTTAAAATCTCAAAAATGTATATGTATCATGAACAATTTATAGTTTCAAGATCAAATGATTACAAAGTTAGAATTTTAAACGAAAAAAAGAATATAGGTAATCGTTTTTGATGTCATTTAAAAAAAAATATTTTTGTAGAAAATTGAAACATTTTATTATATAAATTATTACTCAAGTAGGTAGTACAACTAAGCACAATACATTTGGAAAAATATTTGGTTGATACCGAGTTGCGGTCGAGATTATAACAGGTAAAAAAAAAAATCCGAGTTGCGGTCGGGATCAAAACAGGTTAAATATCAAAATAGGTAAAAATCCTAGTTGCGGTAAAAAAATATGATTAATAATTATTATGTTTTAAATATTGACATAGTTACATATTATTATGCTAAATACAAAAATGAAACGGTCAAAATACAAATTTTGAATATAAAATATAAATTAAAGAAATGCATAAAGAAAAAACTGTATTTATTCATACAATTTTGAAATCAAAAACATTAGAACAAGATAATGCTTTCTTGATAAATTAAAAATATTTGAAGATTTTATTTGTCATACGTTTACATGGCAATAGTAAAATTCTATTAAACCTATTAGGTACGTAAACAACATTTATTAATATGACAAATATTTAAAATTTCAAAAAAGGGGGATCCTCGTGTTAATACCCCTCACTTTGTTTTTTGGATAGCGCTGGGAGTTTTTGTGCACAAACGTCGGGATCTGGTGCAAATTTCTGCACAAACGATGCACAAACGTTTGGCACATTCAAAAATCCAAATATTCAATGTGGGGGAGGGGCTACCGTTTCAATGGCCCCCCATTTTGTTTTAGGGATAGAGCTTTCAGTTTTTATGCACAAACGATTGGACTTGGTGCACATTTCTGCACAAACGATGCACAAACGTTTGGAGTGGTCAGAAGTTCAAATTTCGAAAGTGGGGAGGGGGGGCATTGAGATGGACCTTGAAAATAATAAATTACAAAATTTTGGCAACATCGTATATTATCGAAAATTGGATAAGAGCTCATCGGATAATCGATAACCGGATACTGACCGCAATTAAGACGTTAATTTTACCTTCAATATTATTAAGACCGCAATTCGTCTATTGCGACCGCAACTCGGACAATACCAAATATTTAGGTACCTACATACATTTTAAGCGATTTATACGATGATCCTATTTACACCGTTCTACGATATTTTCAGATAAGTGAATACAATATTATATACATTGTATAATATGTAATAATAGTTGGAAATATATATGAAATAATATTGTAATTTTATTATTAATATAATATAGGTATTCTATGCGATTTGTTTTCTCTAAAATATTTGGCTAAAAACTGGTACTAACTAGTCGGGTATAAACTAGAGAATTTATTATTTTTCTATTTATTATTGTAATAGGTACCGGTCAAATCTCCACACGAGTCGTTATATAATATATTGGTACTAAAAATGAATATTAATTTTTGGTCATAATCCGATAAAGTAATTAAAAATCTACTTACAAAACAATCATTATTTTTACTCATATTTAAAATGTATACCTACCTAGTTCTACAATTATCTTATTTTCCAACAACCTGGAAATCATAAGTTATTGCTACAATTCTTAAACCTAGAAAACCTCAATAAAACCATTCGGATACACTTTAGGTATAGGCTTATTAGACTTTTCAATTATTATGTTATTTACTAAAAAATGTTTTATCTATAAGCGTGTTAAACGTCTCTCTTTCTCTCATTGCTTGAATAAAATAAAATTACAATATTTCTGAGTATAGATACAACCACACCACGACCCACCCCACTCACTAGCTGAACTGATTCATTGGAAATCAAGCAATATATTGTGCTAGAATTGTCCAGGTTATACCTTGCCAAAGCATTGTATATCATTTGAAACTAATAAGGACTATTCTTATCTAACTGAAAATTATACTTCCAGCCTTTACTATCTCATATTCAAAATATATCAGTATTTTAATGTTGGCTACGTGCTTTGACATTTAAAACAATTTCTTATTTCTGTTGTAATCCCTCGAGGTAGTGATTTAGCAGCTTGTCGATAAAAAAAATCTGTAGGTACATACATGTGTACATAATCACAATCAATGTGTGTATGTGACCAATGTGGCATACGGCCAAATTTACGCGACCAAATTTCTACGACCATTTGACGTACATTCTTCCAAACCATACGTTTAATTACCAGAGCACTAGCTCTGGTTTGTCTACAAATCCCTACAAAAATCAGACGGCAAAATCGTTTTAATCAGTGAAACAGCTAAACTATTTTACAGACGCTTTCATGCAAAACTCCATTCAAATGCAAACCAGCAAATCAGTCGTCTAGCTTCAAACTCACATTCCTGGAACTATATTATAGGATCGGTCGTATATAATTTATGGTCTTTCAGTCACTCAACTATAGATAGGTATATTACCGAAAGGTGCATAATGTACTACATAGCATATTATGACTCAAACGGAATTGGTCCCGTGACCTGCATATATTTTAATAAATCAAAATCATCAGGTATCTCCAACTGTGGATTTACTTTTACAGTAGAGCTTCGATGCACATACATAGGAAGGTAATAATCGTCCGGATATCATGGAACAAAACTAACCAATGAAATAAGTTCATCGACAGTAACAATTTCATAATTTTATCAGGCATAATAAATCGCTCGTCAGTTCGTTAACTTCTTTGATTTATTTCTTGTCTATTGTGTTTATTTTTACCATTATTAATTAATTGTAAATAAATTACTTAATATAATATATTGTGATAATATTTTATGAATAAAGCTAATTTATAAAGAAAAATTGAAATTCATTACAATATTAATATGTAGGTACTAGCTGGTATATTATATTTTAACGGGGAAAAAAACAATTATCAAAGTATAAGCTCCTAAAAAATCTTTTTATGGTATAAATAGCTATCATCAATATAATAATATTACGTAGGTAGCAAATTAAATAAGCAAAATTCATTACTATTGATTATAAATAAATGTCGTACATATATGCATCAGATTATTAAAACTTTTTTCTTAATTATATCGGCATACCGTGTGCTTGTACGTATTTGTTCAGCCCATTATTCAAATGGGAAATAAAAATTTTGTATCTTACATACTTTCAAAGTTACTTAAAAAGTTATTTCTTCGTAAAACTCAGTGTACAAATTTGTACAAGAGATACATACTAAAATTAATCTGAAAATAACAGTTTAGTCTCTAGTATTGAGAAATACAACAATAAGAACTCAAATGAAATGTCAATGTAACAGAAAATAAAATAAAATTTAAAATTCAACATTTGATATTTTGATGACTCATATTTCTAAATAAATAATAAAACTCCATGTTACTTGGTAACTGATATTTTGTGCTGATCTATTGAGGTTTATTTATTATTCATTTTCATCAATATATTTTTCATTTATGTCGAAACATAGCAATCTAGAGAAACAACAGATTACACCTATATTGAAAGGGGGGAAAGGGGACATTAGGGCAATAGGCCATTATAAGTAAACTATGGTTCAAATTTCAAGTTTTTAGCTCCACGGAAAGTGCACAAATAAACGTTACATTAAAAATTTTTTGAAGTGAAACTTCTATACGCGCAACGGGAGTACATTTTCAAGGCCGTGAGACACGAGCCATTAAACGAAAATCCGTCACGATTTATAACGGTTACCAATTTACCATAACAATAATTTGAAAACAATGGCAACCAATAAGTATTATTATAACAGTTATATTATTGTATTGAATGACAATTTAAAAATATTGTTTATTTATAATTTTGTATTATTATTTTTTATTTAATATATAATGTAAACCTGACTGGACGTTACTAATGTAAATATTTGTAAATATAATTTTACAACAGTTATATTATTGTATTGAATGATAAAGCGGAAGTTTCACTTCTATGACCTGTGCCTTCACAGAATTGCTTTTTTTTTATTAATGTCAAAAACTTACTTATTTTAATATATTTGTAATGTAATTTGCAAAAATTACATAATATTGGTTTTGTTAGTAATAGTTACAATAGTCGTTAAAATAATAACCATAGTAAAATTGTAGTATTATAAATTCACTAAATAGCTCATAATTCAACCAAAAATATCTTATCAAACATTATTCTTATCTTTATGAAACAATATTAATTTTAGTTAGATAAAGTTATTGATCCAAAATATTTGCATATCAATTATATACTACTGTGTATGAAAATATGTCTAAGATAACTAGTTCAATTAACAAAAAAATTATAATAATTTTTAATTGCTGGAATACTTACCCAATACCATTTTTATCGATGTCATGGTAAATATTAGATACTGAATTCCGAATTTATGCCAATAATCCCAGACAACCATTGCCTAAAACAATAAAACATACATTTTACCAATTTATTTTTTACATATTTTCGATAGGTAAGTACTAAATTATTTTTTTTTTTTTTTAAAACGATGTTTTTATTAATTGATATATATATTGGTCTTGTCAGAATAAAAAAAAAACCGTTTGATTTCAGACGATTTCAATAAAGTTGGATTCATAAATAATAGGTTGAGATAATTGAATAAGTTAGCATTGTACAATTGTATCAGTACACATCTATGTTTAAAATAGTGAATTATCAATCCAAGTAGATGAATTCATTTGATATAATCAAATATTTTTTTTAGAGATAGTTCTGCAGGATCATTTGAACTGCTTTGCAACAGAGATTTAAAGAACAACTAAGTGTTACAACTCCTCAAATCCTAGTTGTATTGTGGACTGTAGATTAAACCATTTAATGTGTTATATTAGACAATGAAGTGGATCCGAACGCCTAATCACCAAAGCATTTCCACAAACAATTTAGTTTCTAACTAATGGAAAAGTTTAATCAGTTCACATCATAAATCGCATGATAATGAATCAACTAAACAATCATTACGGGCGGATTAAAATGCGATGCTTAACTAGGTGTTTGGTAAAGATAAAACGAATAGTAAATATTATATTGTTATCTAATCGTACTATACATTATTGTATAACAGCCACTGGAGTTCCATCAATAAGTATAGTCGTGGTAATCTTCTCACACCAAAAATATTGCCAATTTATAATCATTTTTTTTTTCTTTCGAACCATAATATAATAATGTTTCCATTGGAAGAGCGAATATTTTATGTAGATCGTATATTTTTTGTTTTCTAAAGAATAATAATAATAAACAATTAAAAAAAACATTAATGAGCATCGTAATTTGGATATCAGTTCAAATGTCTAAAATTTGTTAGGACTTAGTAATAGCAAAATAAATATTAACAGTTTTCATGATCCTCTATGCACAGTGGTCACGGTAGTGGGTATAGATGAAAGCCACACGATATTGATTTACAAATATATGAATAGGAAGTTCTCAGTAGGTATTTATGTCCAGTGGTTATAGGTAAAATGCATATTATATTGTAAAACGAGTCACAGTAATAATACATATAAAACAAGAAAGAGTAAAATCAATTATATTTGTACATATAATGAAAATTGTGTGTCATATCCAGAATAATAATATTATGTAGCATGTGACTTGATATTATATCCACACACACAGGTTAAGTTCTATCCCTACTCATATTTTATTGTATACAATAATATAATCATAACATGTTATAAAATCATAATTTGCTTTTGCATAACTTTATGCGTATACATCGTAATATTGTACTTTTAGTGTCTAAAAAAAAAAAACTTAAAAAATATTTTTAAATGTATTCATTACTAGCTGAACCTGTGAACTTCGTTTCCTGTTACATGTATCAACTCTATATGACTCAAGCTTTGTTCAATTCGTTATTTAATATTCAGTGTATGGTGTTCAAAATTAATCTTAACTTTTCCGTTGCCCACAGTAAAAATTCTGATTCGAAGCAGTATATTATCAGGTAGGCAATCTACCTGCGATAGACCGCGGACCCCTTGCTATTTGTACGTAAGTGTATGATTTAACTCTAAAGTATCAAAGTTATACCAAGTTTGTCGTATTCTACCTATGGTGGATTAATATAATCAATTAATACAAAATCCTAACATAACCTATTGCGTCACTGTATTTTTAACATCCAGTTTCCTACTTTTCCAGTGGATTTTCCCAAAATTTTCTCTCATAGAACTTCTCTCCGTAATATACTCTTTCGTTCAAAAAAAAAAATCAAGAAGATCTGATGAGTAATGCCAGAGTTTACCCTGTACAAAGATTTTCATTTCACATTTATATAGTTAGAAGATATATACATATTGACAAAAAATAATAATACAAATCAACAAACATACCCGTAACCAATAGGAAGCAATATACAATACACTATTATTATTTTAATCTGCAACTAAATTTTGTATTATTTAGTTTATTTTTTTCTAGACAAATGGCACCACTGTTGTATTTTTTGACATCCAAATGTTCTACTTTTTCGGTGGATTTTCCTAAAATTGTGTTACATAAGAACCTTCTCCTGACAATTACGAACACAACAAAAAAAAAATTAGCAAAATCGGTCCAGCTGTTCACGCGTGATGCGATGACCAAGGGAAACAGTTATCCATTTTTATATACAGAGATTTTTAAAAGTTGATGCTTTGACTAGTTTACAAGTTTATCACAATTGTTTCAAACATAATAATTATATTTGGGTGCGTACATTGCGAAGAAGGTACCAAATAATAGATACTAATAAATTATTAGTAATAATAATAACAACACAATATGATGATATATTTGAAGATACTGATGATTTTCTTGCTGCCATATAGTGTTATAATATCATAGTATAAAAGTTTATTGTGGCTGCTAAAATCTCGAGGACGTAACTTAATCTTGTTATTCTGATAGTAATAGGTACTTCGGAGGTCTAGAATTTTAATGTAAATCATAATTACATTTCAAAATAAATGTCAGGTAACCTATTCAATATGAAAATAATATTTATATATATTATGCTATTCTCTACGAAATTTGCATTATTTTTTTTAGCATTTTTTGAGAGATTTATAATATAATAACTTAGATAACAATCCACGGGTATTTATTTTAATTATAACTACTTACATTTCTGAAAAAAAAGTAATCTTATTTTATAAAATTAAAATATTTAAACAAAATAATATGATATTTTTTACTGAAGATGTTTGACCCATTTAACTAAGTAAATATTATCTGTGCTTTAAATTATGAGCTTTAGTCTTGAATGACATACACATCTCAAATAAGTACATAGACAAAGTATTTTTTTCTATTGGGCATACATTTTGTTGTCATTACAACACTACGTTGTACGTCCCATTCGCTGTCAACGTTGTATTTGGATACATTCACTTTGCCGGGTATCCTATATATTGTATGAATCTAACTATCTAAGAGAAGTCAAGTTCGAGTGAATAGGGGACAACAGAAAAAAATCTTTTGTATTTTGTGTTTGGATATGCGGGTATTCTCCAGTGGGATATTTTCTCGAAACAACCAAAAAACACGTGACTATGTCCATTAATGAATTACTTATTGTCATTAATATTGAACAGACGCGTACCTACAACCAGGGCCGTATTAGCGCATAGGCACTATAGGCACTGTGCCTAGGGCCTACGAAAGTAAAATGTGTGACCACAGTTTTTTTGTAATATTTTATGGTTTTTTTTTATTTTTATTATAAGTTATTCTGTACGATTGTACACGTTAGCAAAACAAGTAAAATATAATGTATACGAGAATGATACCCCGATTACTGGTATTGTAGGAAATAATAATAAAAAATAATAATTATAAATAATATCGTCTAAGTAATACAAACAATAGTTTACTATCGACTGCAAGGCGGTCGCGCTACGTATGACGGTACTCACTAGTATACTGTCTCACTAGATAAATTATGGCAATGCGATTGATGCTGTAGACCAAATGAGTGCTAGAGTTAAATTCAAAATTCAAAAATTTTATAAAAATATGTTTTATTTAAAGACATTATATTTATTTATAAATATATAATACCTATTACCTATAGTTCATAACATTACAATTATTTGCGGTGGATTGGCTTGGCGCGTTGGCTGCTATCAGTCAAGCAATGTGATTGAGAGTAAGAAACGCCCGCTGCTACGAATTCCCGGATGGGTGACCACCCGGGTTCTAAGTAGTAAAAACCTTACCACATACACGTGTTTGCTTACCAACCGTAACAACCGTAAGAACACCTTACCGTACCAACTTTACCAACCACAGTTCATAATCACCTACAGCAGCTGATGACCAATCACTGGGCTCAAGTTCAATAAAAAAAAAAATTATTTTCATTTTCCATTAGTATGGTTCAATGTATGAATAAAATATTAGTAGAAAAAAAGTTGTGTATTTTTGATCAATTATTATTTATATAAATAATGTTTCATACTATCATGGCTATAATAATTAATATTACTAAAATATGCTTAAAATATTAACTGCCTGTGTTAATAAATGAATTGTACTCGATATGAAATAGCATATTAAAACAAAAAATTAATTATTGGTATTATATCGTAAATGTTTTAAAATAGAAATGCTTTTAAAATAATATGTAAATTTATGACTAATGTTGTATGAATTATGTATCATAATGTACTAAATATGATAGATTTTAAAAAACTGAAATGTAAATTTATATATTTAATGAATTTAACTTTGAACCGTTTTTAATAATAGCTACTAAATACTTAACTAGAATTAATTTTACTTACCACAAATTAGGCAATTAATAAAACGTTTTAAAGTTTTAAATTGTTTCAGAAATGTGTACACACAAATTTAATTTTTGTATGGAAAACATTTACAATTATAAGTTTATCAATTATAAGTTGTTATTAAATGTACCTTCTACGTCGGAGCATCCATACAAATGATCAATAAGCTCGGGGCAGGGGAGAATTTATTTAAATTTACGCAATACAAATACATTTTTAAACATCATAATATTATAAGGATCAAATCTACAGAACGTTCACTATTTTTTTTAAATCATTGTATAGTGATTTACACGTACTAACTCACCCTCGTATCTCTGCCTCCTGTCTTCTTTGGATTTTAAAATTTGGAACATTGATTAAGTCAAAATAACTTAGAATGATGATGTTATTGATCTCAAATAATATAAGGCCATTTAAATAGGAGATACTTTGAAGGTTTGAATTTGTGTTACTCACTCACTCGGTCACTAATCATCAATATTATAAGGCACCTTTCGTATAGGTAGAATCACGAAGTTTATCACAATGATTAACCATATAGTGTAAGTAAAGGTAAAAATCTAAAAATTACAATTTTCTTAAAATTAGTTTCACTTTATTAGGGAGGGGTGTTCTGAACGCGTGAAACAATAATACAAATTGTGTGGTCAGTAGCCAAAATTCAACCAGAAAAATAATTTAATTTTTGTGATTTGTGTATATATAATAAAATATATTAAATTTAAATGAGCATAAAACAATATTTTAAATTGAAAATTAAAAAATTGAATATTTTTTCAAGTTCAAAATGGAATTTATTTTAAACTATTTTTTCTCATTGATTTCAACGATTCCAAGTAAATTGTTGGCAATTTATAATTTTACAATAATAAAATAATTGTTGTTTAGACGACGCGCAACGTATTACCGTCACATCGATATTATAAACGTCGACGCAGTACCGGTTTTGGATTGTCATGGGTCGTTATTGTCGCAGTACCACGGTCGTGGTAACTATATCTTGCTGGTTTTGTTTTTCGTATTGCGTTGACGTTTTTGGCGAGCTCATCGTACCGATTCCGGTCGCTCGTCAATTTACCCGAGTTTGTATATTATATTCTTTGTGACGTGGTTTATGGTTTATTTTCACCATCATCGTCGATCTCTGGACTCAACTACGACCGTTCTCAACTGTCAACACCTCACTCCGACATCGTCGACCACTATCATCACCGCCGGTATACTGTATCACACGTATCAATGTGTTTTTTAATGTTTTTATTATGACATAATTTATATTATTTCATATTTTTGTATTTTATTATAATATTATTATTCCTCATTTGCTGGTCATCAACCTTTTGTGTGCGCCACTGCATACCTACACCATAATATTATACATCTATATTTAGCAAAATTCGTTGTTTTGCGTTATATTCTAATATTATTTAGTAGTCAATACGGCAAACATAAGGATATTGAGTTATTTTCTTTAGAACAATAGGTACTTATCCAACCTCATCGAAATCCAAAAAGTCCACTTTATATCGATTATCTCCGAAAAACAATGAATTTTTTAGAGATGCACAACATCCGTGTATACAATGTTTTCAGTTCACTCCATCATCATTAGCTAAATACTCCTTTCCCCTAAGTCCAGAATGAACCCATTAAAATAACTAACCCTACATGCTGCGACATATAATTGGCTGTAATAAAATACAAACTCTATCGAATGTTTGTCCCTGTGACTTATTAATTGCCGTTGCAAAAGCAAGATTAACTAGAAACTACGGTGTTCTTTGAAAATATAATAGTAGAATATGATGTCCGAATAATTCCATTTTAGTCGCGGAATCAAATTCACTTAATATTATTATAGAAACTAAACGAAAATTACATTGATGAAAAGTATATACATAATAATATATTACATATATTTTATATTCCTAAGTATAACACATGCACTAATTCAATCATTATAATGGTGTATAACAAACATCAAATTAATTATGGCTTGATTTAAAACATTTTAAAGTGAAAGCCTTTTATATATGATCCTATCTAGTTGGAAATTAAAATAGGTTAAAGTATACAATTGAGGCCTAAGAAAATATACAAATGAAATATTGTGTCGAATAACAATGTTTAAAAACCGTGTAAGTCACTTTGCCGTTCAGTAGGTGTAGTGTATTTCAAAGTAAGACACGAAATGGATTAAATTTGAATTCAATGATAAATCATTGTATGACGAACAATTATTTTGAGCAGAGCCGTTCTGTCAGCCTACATATTTTTTAGGATATTATATTATATATTTATATTGATGTTATTTATTAATTTCTATATAAGTAATATAACAGGTTGAATTAGTTTAAGTTAAAAACATAATATCAGATACTATTATATTATATACGTAATAGTAATAACTAATAATTATTATATGATAATATTACTAGCTGATATTAAAATCTATTAATCTAAATACTTTAAAACTATTGCATTGTATACCATAGGAAATATTAATTTACGTAATGGTGAAAACTTTTTAATCTCTACCTACAAATAATGTTTTTTATTTTTTTTTTAATTATACTATAAACAACTGAAATAGTTTTATTTATCTAAGTTTAAAAAAATGTAAACTTTAAATATTTATAAAAAAATGTTGTAAATATTTAGACGGTCTGTCTGCGCTCAGAATTGTTTTCCATTATTTATTCATTGATTTATAACACCCCGAGGAGAAAAGGTACAGTTATATTTACAACATTTAATATAAACAATAATATGTACCTACCTAACATATAAATAAACAGCTTATTTGATTAATCATTGAATTCAAATTTAACCCATCTATTACATTGTTCTATCCTAACCGAGGTTCACACAAAACTGTACTATTTTACAGCAAAGCAAATTACCCGAATTTTTAATCGTCGCGTTTAATTGTAATACAATCGTAATATCAATAGGAAGTTGCTTATATAAAAATAGTTACTAGCGAATATCACAAAAAATAAGTTAAAAATTGAAACTTTAATATTTATAATCATCAGTACGTCTGCAATAAAGGAAAGTATCGCTGTCAAAAAAAAACCCTAAAGCTTATTGCTAAATTTACAATTATGATAGAAAAGTTCGGTTCAATGATATAAAGTATAAAATATGAAACATTAAACCAACGTTCATTGCAAATAATTAAATTTTATACATTATACAATATGACATGCGTTAAATTATATTATAATTAAAAATATTTTAAGTACCTACTTAATTTACATTTTTTTTACGCTTTTTGCAATGACGAAACGCTATAATAATGTTTCAGATAAAGTGAACAGAACAACGTGAACATAATTACAAAATACTAAGATTGAAACAATTAATATTTAAATAATTTTTAATTTAAATGAAAATAAGTGATAATGTAAGAGAAAAACCATGCATCAAAAAATGCTCATAATTTATTTATCTCGAATATTGATGATAATGATGGTATCTAGGGATTGTTTCCTGGAGTATTCCAAGTATGTTAACATACACAATTTTATGTATAAGAAAGTATTCAACCAATTTGATACTATCAAATATTCGGTATGGTATAAAGGGTTGAGAAATGGTGGAAGAGGTTAATAGGATGTAAAATACCGTAAAACGGTATTCTGTGAGGGTTTATTTATTTCTATTGACAGAGGTTATATTTATGGGCTGACAACAAAAACGATTCACAACAAAAAGTGGGGCTCTTTAAATCGGGTTCTTGACGTCGAATAACTACAGCTATTGTTGTAGTCACAGAAACGAATTGCATGATTCTGATTCCGAAAGGTCTGAAAATGTGGCTCAATCTTCAATCGATAATGATCACATGGAAGATTTGATTTTACCGGTGCGATTACCGACCATTTTGTTTGGTATCTTTAACGTCCACCAAAGACTGAAATTTTAGTACTGTAGGAATTAAACAATTCTAGGATTTTTGATAAAAGATACAATTTACTATATAGTCATATTTTGACCGCGAAAACCTGAGAAACATCAATATACATCCCAGATAATAATTTTTTGGGGGGACGAGGTGGCCGAGTGGTCTAACGCGACGGATTCGGCACAGCCGGTCCGAGTTCGATCCTCGACCACTGGGCGGCATTTTTCTCCGTGCAAGTCACGGTGTCCGGAGAACAAGTGCCGCCATCCCCCCACCCCGGGGCACGGCAGAAACCTACGGGTGCCCCATTAGAAATTCTGCCAAACACAACACACACGTGTACCAACCTACCCAATATAAAAACCTACCAAACCTACCCAATATAAAACCTACAGTGCCCTCCCCACACCCAATGGCCTATGTTGCCGCGGGTTACCCAATAAAAAAAAAAAAAAAAAAAAATAATTTTTTGATTAATAATATTATTATAACATTGTAATAACGAATAATATTAGTATAACGTCATTATAATACTATTGTAATATTATCATTACAAATTGCTGTCTGGGATGCAGTATAAAACACCAATAGTTATTATGAACTATGAAGTGATCATAATTTAGTGAATGTGAATACTGTGTACTGATTAGGAGTCTGATAATTGTTTACCTATGACAATTATTAATATTATTCTCTTAAAGGTAGCTCATCTGAAATAGGTAATTCAGATATTATACTGGGTTAAAATAGTGGTTACGGTTCCTTTTTTCATAAAAATAATATTTTAAAGAAAATATTTATCAATTGGTTTGATACTTCACCAATCATTGGTAAAATATAATATGAAATTAGTAATAGAATACATATGATATACACGAAATTGTGTATTTTCAAATCTACAAAACAATATATCAATAAAGTATTATTATTGGCATTTTACCAAATAACGTTATCTGTGTAGAAGTATAAATTGGTTGAAAAAATATTTCTTCTATTTGGTGTAAATAAAAATCAATTATTTTTCTATTTCTAAAAGTTCTTACTGTGATAATGTTTCCGAGTCAATGAATTTTTGGTATGACTTCCATGAAATACGAAACAGGTGTCGCCAATAGTAGCTAGGTTTTACTTTATTATAGGCCAGAGACAACTTTAATTATATTTACTGATATAACAGCACCAGACAGGAAACACATTTCTCAAACCTCTTTGATATCGTTTGAACTATTTAAGATAAAAATATAAAATTATATTATTTCAAAGATGCGCAATACTTAGAGCTGTTTATTTGTTATATTTTGTTTTTTATTTTTACATTATTTACATCAAATTACGTGAATTTACATCGATAAATATATAACTTGAACTTTAATACTATAGATTCCTCTTAATTAGTTATTAGTGAGATAAAAATGTAAGTTATTGTTTTGTAATTTAAAAATATTGTTCATAGATACTTGAAACGTTTAATCTGTATCATTGTATTTTATACACATAATGTCAATTTTCAAATGAAATGTTTTCGGTAAAAATTAATTTAACAGCAATACAATTAATATATCATAAAAATAAATATAATTAGGTACTAATTAGTAATATACAGGCTGACTGACCGTCTTCGTTCAGAATCGTTTTTAGTATACAATGATTTGTTTATCGAATTCAAATTTTACATTTATATATTATCTACTGAGACTACGGTGTA